>NC_138202.1:304185926-304405926 GCF_964194415.1 Vipera berus | reverse complement strand
ATTTTTGGAAAGTAAAATAATTTAAATCCTCTCTATTTGTTGGGTGAGTTTTCCACGACATTCCTTCTACACCCTACAAGTAGTCCTAGCATAATGTTTAAAATTGGGACCAGAATCTTGGCTGTTGAACAAAGCAGTCATTAAGAGAAACATCCATGTTTTGCTCAATCACTACAATCCTGGCACTCCTTGTTGCAGTCATTAAGTGGTCACGTGGAGATAAAATCTTCCAGGCAGGCAACTCTTTGAAAGGGAAAGGGCTGCCTTCCAGAGGGTTTCAGCCATGTATGGAGCTTAAATCCTTCCTGCAGGCAGCTCTTTTGCTCTCAAAAGTTCCTGCAGCCTACTGAAGGATTTCAGCTCCTCTCCATGTAGGGAAGCAAAATCTTTCATGGGCTTGCAGGAACGGAACCTTTAGGATTTTAACTTTATTCCTGCAGTACATAGAAAGATTTCAGCTTCCCCCAGGCCCCTCCCCTCCACTTACAGGTTTCCCTGCCATCTTCCCCATGTACTTTCTGGGGAAGCTGGCAGAGAAGATTGCATATGGTGATCACAGGATACTTGGCAGCTGGTTATAAATGTGAGCCAATTGTCAAACACCCAAAATATGGTTGCATGATCATGGGAAGGTGGCACAACATTTTACAACATCTGAAAATGATTTACAGAACATAAAGCACTCTTTCTGAGGCTTTGTAATTGTGAATGGTCATTATGCACTGGCTATAAGTTGAAGGCTACCTGTACAGCATTTATCTTTAAGAGGAGAACAAGATGTTGGAGATCCAAGACCATAAAAATCACCAGAATCTGACTGCTCTCTTGCTGGCCATCTGGCTGTATTAAAAAGCTGCTTTCCCAAAATGATGCATTCCAGATGTGTGGGATTTTAATTCTCATAATCCTTGTGATTTGGAAAAAAATCAATCAAGATATCTATTGCAATTCTCCTGAGTCAACGCTGACTTGAAGACATACATACAATCTACAGTTACCGTATACAAGTTTTTATGTTGTTAAATTTGTTATCCCCTTTTTAAAAAACATTTTTTCACTTGCCAATAGTTGTACAATCTTTAAGACAATCACGAAAAGTAATGGTTGTCATTACATTTTATTGTGATGTGTATCTCGTAAGTAATTTTATTGAGATGTGAATACTTGATTGGATTTATAGTATGTGCATATAGAGTCAAGATGGTGAGGAAAGGAGGTGAATACAATGGCTTCTAATGTCAAAATGTGGAGGAAAGAAAGTGAATATAATGGCTTCCGACTTGTACAAATATCTATGCTTATGTCTGTTAACATGTGCTAAACTGTAGGTACTATCAAATGTCCTTCTTTCTAGTGCTTCTATTATTCTTTAATATCTGAATGAGCATTCCTTCGTATCTAAATATTTTATGGCTGAGCTGACAAGTTATTGTCCCTGCAAATGTGTTTTGGAGAGGAGGCAATTTACTTGTCTAACATAATGCCATATTTCCTTCTTTGTGTCCATCCATACATGCGCACCCTGAATCTCCTTGTGTACCTTTGAGAAATAGCAATCTTCATTTTCTTTTCTTTGCTTCCAGGGAATGATAACTCATTAAGATAATAAAACTATAAAGGAAGAGCTATAATAGAAAAGAACAGAACTAACTGCCCGAGTAATTAAAGGTTATATTAAGTCACAGCATGATTAATACAGTAATGCATTTGCTTTGGTGAGGCACATTAATGTACTGCCTGATTGTGTTTTTCCCTTGGCATATGTGCATCAAAGCAATGTCTCCTCCTTTTCTTGGCTGTAATGGTGTTTTGCAAGAAAGCTTAGGGCTGTGGCCCTGATATCTCCCATGAAAAGAATAAATCAGCAGGTGACATAAAGCACTTCTTTCCAAAACCTTATGAGGTCACCACCACACTAGCAAAGGGCCACTTCCTGTCTTTCGTGGTTATTTTCTCTGGGTTTGGCACATAATGTTCCTTGAAATTAATCAGAATCCCACTGCTAGGCCTCTCAGACTTTTCAGGCTTGTACAAGTGCAGAATATTGAGGAAACATTTGTAGCTGAGAGTTTTGTGTGTGGGAGGGAGGAGGGTTCATAAAATGACAATCACCAGAGATACAAGAACCATCAAGGAAGAACAATATCCCGATCAAGGCTCACAAGACAAGCTACTACATCTACACAACCAACAAACTTACCTCTTCCATGCACTGATAATCAAATGTCTGCAGGAAGATAAACAAAGAACCCAACAGAAATATGATCAATTTATTTTAAAAAATCATTTTCCAAAGCACCAGCTTACAAGAATTTATCTATTATTTCTCCTCTGCTGGAGGACAACCCCCTGCTTATCCCCATTTCCTTTTTCTAAGCAGGTCAACGTAGCTCCAAACAAACCACTGCACGTCAGCTGCACGTCATTTTTATTTTCTCAAAATGCTCTAGCCTCAGAAGTATTGTCGATAATGGCTGTTTTCTTTATAACACATCAACTTCCCATTTTTTTAAAATTACATGAATTTGTTCAAAGTTATAAAAATTGGGTGTAGCAGGCACCATGGGAGGAATCCACAAGCATTTTCTTGCTCTTTGACCCCATGTTGTAAGACCTAATGCTAATTTGTTCTCCATTTAATTAGAAAAGTAGTGTAGGTAGTTCCATAGTCAGACCTAATCAATCCAGGGAAAGCATATGATGGGAGATTTTAACAAACGAGTGATCAATGGCTGTTAATACTGATGACTGTTTACTATCACAGGCAGCATGACTTAAATACTGGACAATGAGTAATGGCAGAAAGACAGTCATTAAATAAAAGAGAAGCATGTTCTCATATTCCCTTCAGAAAATTTGGATTATAAATCTCATAATCCTGACAATATATCTAGGACTGAGGGGAAATAAAAACAGGATCAACTGTTCCCCTATCTCAGGAACTGTCGATTCCTTGGCTTCCAATCAGTCCTCTTCAGCATTAGATCATATTGTTTCCATATCTCTTTCAAGATTCTAACACACTCTTGAAATTACTCATTTTGTCTGAGCAGTAAGATTTAAGTTCACTTCTATTTTGCTTTATGTGATATACACTTGCAACTCAGTGAAACCTTGTAACATTTTTAGTGGCACTATCTTTTTTCTTTTTAAGATGTTTTGCCTCTCTGGATTCTTCTAAATTAAAAAAAAACTTAATAGGCAAAATTGAGCGACCAATTCTAAGTTAGATATATTCACAAATATGTGTTTTGCCACCATGCAGAAGTGAAAGTACAATTGATAGATAGCTGTAACTAAGAGAATAAAACTTAGCTGCAATTGAAATTAATAAAAAAGGGAAATGCTTCAACCTCCCTTTTACAATTGACCAACAGTGATTTTGTCAATGCTGATGGTGTTCAAGTGTGCTCCAGATGTTTTGGAACTGCACTCAAGGGGTCTATTACTTTTCCCCACAACAATAACCCTGTGAGGTGAGTTGTGCTGAGAGAGAGTGACTTGCCCAAAATCACCCAGCCAGCTTTCATGCCTAAGGTGAAACTAAAACTCATAGTCTCCTGGTTTCTAGGCCAGCATCTTAACCAATACACCAAATTGGTTCTTGTAAGAAAATGATAAAAAATATATATTTGAAAAATTACCCTGCTCCAAGATTTACTCATTTATTCCTCCCAAGAATGTAAAAATAAAACCATCTATTCTCATGGGGCAAGTCAGGATCCATGAATTAGACATAAGAAAAGCAAACTTGCAGTTGGCATGTTAATAGGTAGAGTCCATTGCCAAGGCTTAAGTTGTGGGAAAAGTACAAGTAGAAAAGAGTAGATGGTGAAAGAGCAAAATAAACAAATACAGAGGTGAGTGGTATATTTCCCTGTCATTAATACTAAAATATCTCTGCTTTTAACTGTGCTTTCATGATAGTATAATTAGCACTGCTTCTCTCAGAGGAAAAGCCGGTAATTCTGCCTAGAAAGAGATGGGTTTCCACAGAAGTGCTAATTAGCTGTTGCTTGATAAAACTGGTGCAGACAAGCAAACAGGTGTGGATGAAAATGGAAATAATAGGTACAAACCTGCTGTCATCCTATTCAATGGTGGCACTAATTATATTTTACTGGATCACCATTTTATTTTACACCATATACTTGGCAAAGGCAAATGACTGCATTGCATTTGCTTTTGATCAGGCATCTTCTTAGGATTAACTCTATTTGTACTCTGTTCATCATATCAAGTCTGCTCTTGAAGCAAAATATTTCTGTCCCATGATACTCTCCTAGTAAGTGCTGAACTGAGCAGCTTCGAGCAGCAAGTATGAGTAGCACATACAATTTCTAAATATGCAGCCCAGACAGGTTCTTGAATATACCTCCCCAAATTTCTACAAGGCTTTTCTCACTAATCACACAAAACCCATGTTAACACCACATTGAAATTCATACACTGTACTAAGATTATAACATTAATTGTTGCTGATTTTAGGTTAGAGTGGAGAGTGATAAAACAAAATTTCCTTTCAAAATTTCTTTCAAAGTGGAAATTAAGAAGCAACCAAGAGGTATTACGAAAATCCTATCTTTCATTATTCTCTCCAGTAATCAGCAGCTTCACTCACTTTTCATACTTTAGTTAAAGGAAACATATACTATGCTGGAACTAATTCGTATATTGCCATAAACATATCTAAAATTGCATTATAGTTGGTTCATTTCCTTGGTAAATTGTGGGAATGATGTAAATCTAATTTACCTTCATTTCAGTGCCAACATCATTCTGATTAGCTAGTTTTATTACATGCATTTATTACATGCATTTATTTATTTAAAGCATTTAAATAGGCACCCTTCTTAATCAAACTCTGGGTGCCTCCCAACCTGCAGTTAAAATAACATCACTATACATTAATACATACCTATGTCTATTAAATCCACAAACACTAAAAACTGGCACCAGATTAAAACTTTCACATGCAAATCCACTAAAGTTGGGCAAATCTTTAAAGGGGCATTTCACTTTGTTTGAGTCGACTGCCACTTCTAATGGGTGGAATGATTTGGCCACGCCACTGTTTTTTTGCTGAGCAACAAGTTTTTGTTGAACTTATAACCTTAAGTACTTTCTAACTGTAAGGTCAGGGACACGGTGGCTCAGTGGGTTAGGACGCTGAACTTGTTGATCAGAAGGTCGGCAGTTTGGTGGGTCAAATCCCAAGTGCTGCGTAACAGAGTGAGCACGTGTTATTTGTCTCAGCTTGTGCCAACCTAGCAGTTCGAAACCATGTAAAAATGCAAGTAGAAAAATAGGGACCACTACAGTGGGAAGGTAACAGCATTCTGTGTACCTTTGGCATCTAATCATGCTGGCCACATGACCACGGAGACGTCCTCGGACAAGCGCTGGCTCTTCGGCTTTGAAACGGAGATGAGCACCAGCCCCTAGAGTTGGAAATGACTAGCACGCATGTGCGGGGGAACCTTTACCTTTTCCTTTTAACTGTAAGGTCAGTTTGACAGTAGAACCAGTTACTGAGAGAAATGGTGGTCCTCAATCACTGGCACCTTCAAATAGAAGCTAGACATCCTTCTATAGGGGATGCCTTAAATAGGATTCCTGCATTCAGCAGGTGATTGGACCTTATGACCTAAACGTCCTTTCTAATTCTGATTCTATAATAATTTGTATCATTTAGGGCAGGGGTCCCCAATCCCCGGTCTGTGGCTGGGTACCAGTTTGAAGTCAGTTGGGAACCAGGCTACATAAGTGTCAGGAGAGCATATGCAGCTCCATTTGCACAAGCAGTGAGCACATGCATGAAACCATCCCCTATCCCTACCCATACTGCTGCCATTTGCCACCAACACTACTGCCGATCCACAGAATCAGAAAAGTTGGAGATGGCTGATTTAGGGTGTAATGTATGGGAATGGTAGTTAACATTGATTTTGTCATAAGATTGATTTGTTTACAGAATATAAGTTGGAAGGGATTTAGGAGGTCTTCTAGTCCAGCCCCTGCTTAAGCTTGAGTCCTTATACAATTTCAGACAAATGTTTGTCCAATCTCTTATTAAATCTTTTCTTAAAAACCTCCAGTGATAGAGCACCCACAACTTCTAAAAGCAAACTGTTCCCAGGAAGCATGATACTAATGACTCGAACATGCCTGCAATGGTCAGTTGCCTGAGGTGGTTCAGTCATTTATGCTCCATTTGGGAGCTTGTGTGTGTTTGTATGGTGTTCTATTCTTGCAGTTGGTTAGGCTAGGCCAGGGGTTTCAAACTCAATTTCATTGAGGGCTGCATCAGCATTGTGGTTGCCCTCAGGGGGCCGGGTGGGTATGGCCAGGGTGGGCGTGGCCTACTGGGTGGGCGTGGCTAGAGTGCATATGGCCTACTGGGTGGGCATGGCCAGCTCTACATCATTCGCATCAAGGGTGCCTATGGGGGCCTGGGCAGGAGTGGGACAGATCTGAGGGTCTCTGGCAGAAGGAGGGTCTCTGGGCCGGGGCCAAGGCAGTGGGGGCCATTCCCTCACTGTTTCCAGGATGGCTTCATGGGCCACATGAAACCACTTTGCGGGCCAGATCCGGGCCCCGGGCCTTGTGTTTGACATGTCTGGGCTAGTCAGTGTTACAATGATGTCAACACTGTAAAGATTGGATGTTCCCGCTCTGACAACTGATGAAAATTGCAGCCATTTTCTCTTTTCTTTTAACATGCTTTTTCTGGTACTTAGAAATTAGGTGCAGAAAGTGTGTGTGGGGGGTGGAGGGGTTGGGATGAAAGCTCAAGCTCAGTTACCTATAATAATAATGTTGCTTTGTGGGAACCCAAGGACGAGCTGAGAAAGTTTTGGTGGGCTGAGGAGCTGGGGAGAAAGCCCGCATTTTAAGCTAATTGGAGAATGTGATTTATGACAGCTTATTGGGGGTGGGAATTGCACTTTGTTACTTTGTATCCGGGGGAAGGGAATTTAGTTTTTGGGTTCAACTATGTAGTGCCGATACTTTGTTTCCTGAATAAAATGTTCTTTAAGGAAGAATTTTTTGCCTTGGTGGAGAAGTTGGTGGAGAGATTCGAAGGGCTGGAGATGAGGAGTGGGGAACAACTTTCTCACTCTTCACATGCCAGTCAATGTGATGATCAGTGCGGCCAACACCAATCTGTGACTAAGAGAAGCCCCACCGATAGAGTGCAGGTGGTTTCCCCGGCCTCAAAGCCAGCAGCCTATTGGCTTTGAAAGCTTTGAAGCTGTTTGCAAGTCTTTGGGGGGTTGCCATTCGATTACTGCTCTTGCTTTACCAGGATCCATTTCAATGCCCTCACTGGAAATTCTGTAGCCTAGATAATCCAGTCGGGTCTGGTGGAACTCACATTTTGATAGTTTAACATACAGTGTGGCATTCAACAATTTCTTCAATACTTCTTGCACTAGCTTCACATGGTCAGTCATATTCATGCTGTATATCAGGATGTCAAGATACATTAAAAACCCCTTGTACAAATGATCGTGTAGCACCTGGTTGATCAGCTACATGAACACAGTTGGAGCCCCCTGTAGTCCAAATAGCATAACTTTGAACTGATAGTTACCCATGGGAAAGTTAAAAGCGGTCTTCAATTCATCTCCTTTTCTTATTCTCACTCGGTAATATGCCTCCCTTAGATCCAGTTTAGTGAAGATGCTCCCTTTTGCTAGATGGGGCCTTCAGGAAGGGGAGGGGGTACTTGTTTTCTATGGACCGGCAGGTGGCTTGGGTTTCATCTATCGGAACCCTGACATTAACCCAAAAACTAAATTCTTACTGCTGGTATAAGTCTCATTTATCTTGTAAATATGGAAAGGAACCCAAATCCTTAAACAGACATAAAGTAAAGGTAAAGGTAAAGGTTCCCCCGCATATGTGTGCTAGTTGTTTCCAACTCTAGGGGCCAGTGCTCATCTCCGTTTCAAAGCCGAAGAGCCAGCATTTCTCCGAAGACATCTCCATGGTCATGTGGCCGGCATGACTAGACGCCAAAGGCGCACAGAACGCTGTTACCTTCTCACCATCATGGTCCCTATTTTTCTACTTGCATTTTTATGTGCTTTCGAACTGCTAGGTTGGCAGAAGCTGGGACAAGTAACAGGCGCTCACTCTGCTATGCAGCACTCAGGATTCAACCCGCCAAACTGCCGATCTTCTGATCGACAAGCTCAGCGTCCTAACCCACTGAGCCACCGTGTCCCTTATTAAACAGACATAATGGTCAGGTAAAGCTAATTCCAGATGTGTTATCCCCAAACACATTTTGCAAAGAAGCCAGCCATGATTCAGGAATGTTTGTAGCTCTTACAAAATAGGATCAGATGGGGTGATTTAGTAGCAGTGGCTGACTAGTGAAGCTGTTGCTATCAAGAAATATTTCTTGGCACAAAACCTTGAACAAGTCCTATTTTTCTGGGCTATAAATTAGCCAGTCACCTGTTTGCCAGTTGCTTGGAGAGAGCCCAGAGGAAATGTTCATATGAGTCTCCCAATAGAGGAATCAACAGCTAAAGCAAGTAATGAGCAAAGCTCAGCCCCAGCATGGAAAATGTTGCCTGTTATGAACCTATCTCCAAATGGTATGAGACAATACCAGCCTTCCAGAAAGTATAACTCCTATCATGCATGAATATTGTTTATTTAAATGTAAACTGGGGAAAGTCTCACAGATACTGAAGGACATTAACCTGGGACAGATTGACACTGAATTACCTCTGGATCAAAGCTTTGCCAGTCATCCCTATATGATGCTATGAGAACAAGATTTTTTTTTTTGAAAAAAATCCATCCACCTTTCCTTTTGCTTCATTCCTTATTGGTTCTCACCTATGTTTGTTTTTAAATGTTCTGGGAATCAATAATTTCTATAAAATTCAAATAGCCTTTACATGTTTCCATATTTAACAAAGACACTTTGTGGAATGTAAACATATTTCTTGGGCAATTTTCTAAGGAACGATAATTGGCATCCTACGTCTATATT
This sequence comes from Vipera berus, assembly GCF_964194415.1. NCBI lineage: Eukaryota > Metazoa > Chordata > Lepidosauria > Squamata > Viperidae > Vipera > Vipera berus. Next base: position 304,396,910 of record NC_138202.1, on the reverse strand, counting down.
TTATGATATCAAGCACCAGCATTATGGGCTTACACTGTCAGACAAGGCTGGGAATGCCCAGGTTCAAGATCCCACCCATCTATAAAAATAAATCGAGTGCCATCACTTAGCCTAGGCTATCTTACAAGTGGTGATGTGCTGCTTATGATAGTATATTGCTCTGCTTATGGATTTCAAAGTGTTGTAAAACTCTTGAAATGCAAAACCTTATTGGGTTCATCAACCAGCACAAATAAAATTCCTTTTACAAAATAAAATTGGTTTAATTTGAAATGTTGAGGCTATGGGAAAACCTGCCAAAGGTGGATGAGCATATTGATTACCAGTTATCAAATAACAACTAACCAAATAATAGAAGCTATGATGGATTATTTTACATTCTCATCTGATTCCACATGGACATTTGCATGTGATAGAAATCCATTGTCTTCCAGAGCATAATAATGCAAACAAATGCCTATCTAAACTGTTCCTCAACACATCTATGTTTGTTAGATGAGTTGAAGATTCAGGAGACCTGCATAAACAAGATTCAAATTCCTCATCAGCAGTGAAAAGAGATATCTCCTCAGCAGTTCATAGAAAACCTGTGAGAAAGAGAATGTCTCCACTGTAATGTGCACAGCAATACATTGACTCTAAACTTGGGGTTGGGTGGGGGGGGGAGTTCATTTGCTAAAATTCTTTATCTACTCCTTAATCTCAATCAATCATGATAAAGAGATTCCGGGCATATTTGCACTTATTATTTAAGCTGCTCCTGTCCTGTGTTCACGGTGGCTTGCCTCTAAGCCTGGTTAAGAAAATCCTATTTTATTGGCAACAACTTAGAATATAATCAGTCTGGACTGCAGACTAACATATTGTCCCATAGAGAATTTCCCTGTTGCTGGTCCTAGACTGTATGTTCTAGGAAAACAATAGCCGACCACTTCACTTCCTCCTGTGAGTGAGTTTTCCTGGAATGTTTATATGTATGAGTTAAATCTATAACTCTCTCTCTCTCTCTCTCTCTCTCTCTCTCTCTCTCTCTCTCTCTCTCTCTCTCTCTCTCTCTCTCTCTCTGTCTCCTCTCTCTCTCTCTCTCTCTCTCTCTCACTCTCTCTCTCTGTCTCCTCTCTCTCTCTCTCTCTGTCTCCTCTCTCTCTCTCTCTCTGTCTCCTCTCTCTCATTGTCTGTCTCTATCTCTCACACATACATACACTACACACACACACACACACACAAGCACATACCGAGACACATTCAAACACACCCAGAGTTAAATTTATATACGTATACAATGCAAGCATGAACAACCGTCATTTTTAAAACTGAGCATTCCTTTCTTGTTAGAACTTTTTATACGTTAATAATTTCTTATTATTCTTTTTGCTATAACAACAGAATGCTTAAGCATTTTGCCTGATATGTGATATGTGAAAGGTTGCTGGCTTGTAACCCAGCATATTTTTTTAAAAAAAAATACTATCCTTTTATATCTAACTAGCTTTCCCTATTTAGCCAATGGCTTTTTTTAAGGTGCAGAATTCCAGCATTTCCATGTTTTTCCAGTCTCTTGAGGTTAACAGATTTCATAATGAAACTCTAAAACCCTGCACTTTTTTTATTTTACAATTCTAAGCCAAATAGAAAAAAAGTAATTTGAAGAAACTAGTATTTTTAAATAAGTGTTTTAGTTACATTTTCAACCAGGAACCTCTTACAATAAAGCCAGTGTTCTTTGTGCTATTATAATGCTAATAAGGAGAGAGAAATCTTAGAAGTCAGTACATGAGGATCATTCTTGCCTGCATTAAGGGGCGCTCCTGTTTATGAAGTGGCCAATGCACCACTCAGTATAATGGTAGAAAGCCAAAGGAGTCCAGCCTGAATGGACAAGAACACAGAAAGTTACATAAAAGGAAATGGCTGCTTTCAAACTGCAGCTGGACATCAAACCTGCAACTGGAACCAGAAGAGTAAACACTGATTTCTGCCTCCATAGAACAATTGCTTTCCTGACAGGTCAATCTGACCATTTGCGGACAAGCCGTGTGTAAAACCCTTCAGGTTTCCTAAGCCCAAGACAGGTTTCCTAACCTTGGCGACATTAAGATGTGTGGACTTCAACCTGATTGGCTGGGGAATTCTGGGGGTTGAAATCTACATTATTAAAATTGCCAAGGTTGGGAAACCCTGGTTTAAGAGAAAGAAAGCTCTGTCACCTCTTCTGGAAATTGATTTCTTTTACGATTAGGATATTTTTTTTTCTTAAGGCTGGGAATCTATTTTCTGATCTTTTCTGCAGAAGCTACTAAAACATTTATTATTTCTGGCCTTTGAAAGTTTGTACCATTTCTCATTGCTCCTAATGTTATTTCACTGACGCTAAACATACTCATTTACTTTCATCTCTCCTCACAGACTTAGTTAACTGATCTTCCTTGTAACTTTCTCTGGACCAATTCCAGTCTGTCTATATAATTTTTTTCCCCTAAACAAAAACAGATCAAGTATTTTAACTATTGCTATATGTATTCCCACAAACAAGATGCACCAGACTCTGATACCTTTCCAGCAAATTTTATGCTTTACAATATCTTTTTTTGAAATGCAGTGAACTGACCTGAACTGAACAAGGTATAAGTGTAGTTGCAGCAGAGATTTATATAATAAAGAAACCATGATATGACAGTGAGTTACCAGGTATTGTGCTGAAAATATTTGTGAGAGAGGCAGGTTCTCAGCTAGGTCTTGAAAAAAGCAGCCCCAGTAGGCTTCCAGTTCAATCCAGAGTGAATATTATAGAGAAAAATGGCAGAAAAAGTAACATTTATACAAATGTTGGAAGAAAATAATCGATTTGTTTGTCCAGTTCTTTGGAGTATGTCCTTCCCTGCCTATACTACTTTGGAAGGGCTAGGCTCAGGGCTTTTTTTCTCATAGAATGCTCAGAACGGAGTTCCAGCACCTTTTTTGGATGGAACCTTGTAGGGTAGGCAAGGTGGGTTGTATGACATGTGTGAGTTCCGGCACCTTTTTCTTTTACAAAAAAAGCACTGGCTAGGCTACTTTTACTCTGGCTAGTAAAAGCTCAAAGAAGCACTTCAGAGAAAGAATGGATTGCAAATCAGTGCTTTTGTTCCAAGGGATTTGACCCAAATTGATGAGCCACTTTTTCCTGTTTGCTGCTGCATTGAACAAACTGCAAGGGTTTGCAGAATTTAGCTTTATTAATAGCCTACGTGTCTCTAGCATTTTTTCTCTCTCTCTTTCTTTTGCTTCTCATGGGTTATTTTCTGTTCATTGATTCCTGTGATCATTCTGTTCCAAGGCCTGATTAAACCAGTTGGTGAGATGATGATAATATAGAGAGTAGAAAATGAAGAATATTTCTATAAAAGTTTGGCATCTCTGTAGACAGAAAAAAGAACCCAGATTGTATCAGCTTGGCTGTTTTCATTTTTGCCTTGACTTATGAAGAGCAAAGGAAATTTGGATTGAATTATTTACCCATGTTGAAAGAGAGATGATTCCTAATTTTTATTTAGAACAGTGCTCCTCAACCTTTTACAGAAGTCTGTGAAGAAGAAAGATTTGAAAAAGGCTGACAACAAAATTTCCAGAGGCAAAAGGTTGTTAAGAGAAACAGAGCATTTCCAGGAAAAACAACATTGATTGTCCTAGTTCTGCATTAGACACAGAAGAAGCCAAGGACAAAACACTACTAAAAATATTGCACTTCCAGTAGTTGCCAGGTGTTAAGACTTAAAGGCACACACACACACACACACTCACACACACACAGTCACAGAGAGAGAAAAGGTTGGAGGTGAGGGAGAAGATAGGATAAAATCATAGAAACATAAAGTCATAAAATATCATTTAGACTATTCAGCAACCCAACTAAAAGCATCCTGAACAGATAGATGGCTGTCTAGACTTAAACACCCATCTGGGCAACTGATTCAAAAGTGAAATTGTTCTTATTACCCAGGTTTTCCCAACTTTCAAGTTTGCTTTCTAGAACTTAAGTTCATTATTCTATATCCTGCCTTCATGTCTTCTGTGAAATATGCTTTCTGGTATTTGAAGACTGATATCACACCATTCTTAGTCTTCCCATGGCTGCATAGATCCAGCTCTTTCTACTCCTTTCATAAAAAATATTTATAGTCCCCTGATCATCTCCACTGCCCTATTCATTTTTTACCCAAATGTTTTCCTAAAGTGTAGTAGTCAGAAGTGAGCACAATAATTGAGGCAGTGTCAATGGAATTTTACTTTGCGAATGATCTCCTGCAGCCTAAATTTCTATTTGCTAGTTTTGTAATCCATCACATTCCTGGTTTACCCTTTGTATAGTTCACATTTTTCTCTATACAATTAAATACAACATGCTCGTAGTGATATTGCCAGATGAATCCCAGTAAGATAAGAGGATATGAGGTGGTAATTTGTCAGTAGATCAACAATATCTGGGGATGATGGAGCAAGTTCTAGCAATCAGTGCAAGAAGTCTAGGAGGAGAGTGATATATCATAAGAATGAAGAAACACTTGTCATTTGTGCTGGACCAAGACATTGTACTGTCTGAGACCAGGCAGGAAATTGCAATTCCCATTCTCCTGGGTCAAGATGCACTGTGCCTAAAACTGGCCATGTTATTGTGGTTCACAAGGCAGGAACTCTCTCAGCCTCCTTAGCTCATTCTTATAATAAAAATACCATGATAAATTAAATAATTTAGATCTGATGTGTGTGACATTGAGCAATTGTGATATGATCTAAGGTTCAGAGTTGTTAGCATTGACATTTGCCCCTTTTATGATAAAATCACTCCCTGATTGCTCTGGAGCATATCCAGTGCTCAGACATTTAATGGGATTATTCTGTTTCCAGCTGGGATTTTGAGAATTCCCCAGAGTGATGGTGGGTACTTTCATCAAGGCTCTGGAATAAAGCTTGCTGACTTGGGTTGAGGGATGATTTTGCAGGGAGCTACAAGGAACGAAGCAAGCCAAAAGGTGCCTAGAGTTCTACTGGCCTAAAACCAATTCCATATTCTGGTCTACGCTGTGCTGATAAAACTAGCAAAACATTGGTATTTCTTCTCTTATTGTAAACTGTATGCAGATTGCTACTCTGCAGAGCCTTTTAACTGTATACTACCAGGCAGGGAATGGCAGAAAGAACATCTAAAGATATACTCTTTCTCTAGGCTTGTAGAGCACAGAGTCACACAGAATTGGATGCTATCTGGGCAGATCCAGAAGTGATGTCAGTGGCTTCAACTAGAAAAATTAAGTTTGGTCCTGTGAATCCTGAAGAAGTGGTTAGTTCTTGCAGCATGAGCTCTCAGTCCCTTGCAAGTAGGTCTCCTGTCCTTCCTGGATGGTGAAAACATCAGAGAAGTGAGAGTTGGGTTGGCACATGCATCCTTGAGAGAAGGGAGTATTATCATCATTTATAAAAGAGATGATATTGCATAGCCTTCTTTAAAAAACAACAACAACCTAGGTAGACCAGACAATTATTGACTTGTATCTAGCCTCCGTTTTGAGAGTATAATGTTAAAAAATAACAGGCCTAGAGAGGCAATGAGCCATGAAGAAAATTACCTGGATTAGTTTCAGTCAGGTTCCAGGCTATTTTAACATAGAGGAATCACTGATCATGCTTATAGATGATCTCTGTCAGGACCAGGATGGTTAATGTGAGTCTCCTAATCTTGCTTGATCACTCAGTTGCATTTGATGCCATTTATCATGGTATCCTTCTGATCCATCTCCAAGGGTTAAGAATGAATACAACAATCTGCAGTGATTCATTTTCCTGAAGGGACATTTTAAGTCAGTGACAGCAGGCACAGGAAAAGATTGAGCCCTAAACCCCTTAACAGTGGGGTCCTACTAGCATAACACTCTCCCCCTCCTATTTAATATTTACATGAAACTGCTGGCTGAGATCATCTGTTGGTGTGAGGCTAGTTTCTGCAATATTCTGCTGATGCCCAATTTTACATCTTATGCCCGAGCTAAGTAAGTGATTTAATTGAAATGTTGTCTAGGTTGAGATCTGGATGATAAGAACAGGTTAAGATTCAGTCTGGCAGTGGGAGTAGCTCTGAGTCTGAAGGCCTACCAACTCCAGTGAATTTCTATCATTAACCATATATGGGAGTTTGTAGTCTCCTGAAGCAAAGCTGGTTCACAACTTGTGAGGCCTACTGGACTCACAATTCCTGTTCCAGAAGCAGGGGGTCAACTTTCACCAAGAAGGCATTTGCACACCTCCATCTTGTATGTAAACTGCATTTTTTTTTCTTAGAAAGAGAGGCATTAATCCTTAGAGCATTGTTGGTCTAAGAACTTCTGGATTTTACTTAAGGATTTCACAAATTCATCTCCTCCATCTTCTTAACTCCCTCTTTAGTCAAAGAGTAGCTTTTTTGTAAGTCACATAAGAATTGCTGGTCAATAAGGAATCATAAAAATTGGAAAGTTTTAGCCACTCACAGCAAAGTAGACCAAGTAGATCGTGCTACAAATAACTAAAAATAATAAAGTAGAACCACAAGTTTCTATCCTTATATTTCTCCATCATTTTTTTTTAAAAAAAGATAGTCCACACTTCCATATTTTAATTTGCCTAAGCAACCTTTTTCCTTGTTGTTTTACAATGAAGAGATCCCCAAAGTGGCACAGATCTACAAAAAGTAATAACAGGCTGTGTGGCTAATAGTCTTTAAATATAATTAAGAAATGAAAGGCACATCTTACTGTCCATTTTGAAAAATAAATTCTAAAATGGCTGCTTCTTCCACAACTAACTGATTGCAGCCTCACCCCCCAGTTGTCGACATACAGGTCCTAAAACTACTTGCAGACCATTGCTGTATGGAGGATCTTGTAGGATGATTCTAAGGAATGCCAGTTCCTATGTTGGTAAGTTGAAAAAGTGACAGTCCAGGGAAAAAAACCTTCAAGGAGCCCCAGGGATCCTTCTCTGGGTGTGTCATAAGTTGGCCATCTTCTCACTGGACGTTTTTTTAACTTTAGGCACCTAGAGACTTACCTGTTCAGATTGGTTTCTTTGGAATCAGTTCACAACAATCTGAATAGAACATATGTGCAATAAAGCATTTCATATTTTACTCATGCAATATTTTTATTGCATAAGTTGCAACTGGTTACCTGTGGGCTTCAAGATGCAATTTAAGGCACTGGTTGTTATCTATAAAGCCTTTCATGGTTTCAGATCTGGACAACTACAGAATTGCTTTCTCCTTGTTGTTTTCTGCTTGGTCAGTAAGACATGCCAAAAATAGTTCACTCCAGTTCCCATCTGTAAAACAGTATCATATTTCAGGACCTAGGATGTGGACATTCTTTGGCTGAGCTTCTCATAGTCTGTATGGGTCCAGCCCTGTTTTTCAAAAACCTTTAAAAACTTGCTCTTCAAGCAGGCTCTATAGAAGGGTAGTATGATTCACCTCCTGATATCAGACTGGTTTTTTCTTGAGTGTTACTGGGTTATGTTGTTGGTTATTTTTGCCTATGGTTATTTTGTGCTGGCTTTTGCATTTTGTTGTTTCTTTCTTTAATCCTAAAATATTTTTTACTAATTTGGGCCATTTTGAGGTACAGTATTCCATGCAAACAGACAATGGTATGCAATCATATAGCTTCTGGGAAATTGGCCATGCCTTCCACAAAACTTAATTTTCTTCTCTTTCCATCCCTCTTTCCTATGTTACCTACTTTTCAAAAATCAGCCAAAAGGCATGGCATTGAATATGCTCAGCCCTAACTAGGCCTGTGCATTTGTTATTTTTAAACTCTTGGAAATTTCCAAATTTGCTGATATCTTTCTTTTGTGATTTATGTTGTTGTTCAGTCCATGTAAGGATCCATACAAAGAAATTGTTATTTTGTATTGGAAGGTGCTATCAGCTTTCTTCATCTGGCTTCCTTTAGATGTGTTGAGACAATTCTCAGAATTTTCAGCTGGTTATCTAGTATCTATCTATTGTCGGTCTGTCTGTCTGTCTATCATTCATCTATCTATCTATCTATCTATCTATCTATCTATCTATCTATCTATCTATCTATCTATCTATCTATCTATCTATCTATCTATCTAATTAATCACCAAGCAGCATATTGCTCTATCCTCACTCATTTTCCACTGCTTTGCTAATCTAACCATGATTATGATCTTGAACTTCCAGCTCTACTTGCAATTGCTATTTCTGATATAAGTCTCTGCATGAACATGTTAATTTCCCATGGAAGATATCCATAAAACTAGCTTGAATTTAAAGAGTATGTTGCTAGTTTTCATATGGCTATAGTTCACCCTCATGGTGTGCTAAGGAAATGGAATTCAGTTGTGACTCAATTTCATTGTGACCGCCCTCAACTACTGTATTACAAAAGTTGCATACTGAGAGAACAGACTGGCTCTGCTTGAGCTTGTTTTCACAACAGCCCAGTTAAGAACAAAGAAATTAGATAATTATATCATCACTGTCACTGATTAATTATATACACATCCTCTCTCACCTCAAGGCCTTAGCTTATTTAAGGAATTCAAATATGGTTATGTAAAATCTTAGCCATTCAGCTACTAATATAATGGGAAAAACACTACAAAGATTTAGTTTTACGTCATTAATCTTGGTCTTGGCAATCAGTTACTTGTCTTTCAGGTCTCACTGAAACTTGGCATCAACCTTGAACATATAGAGTGGAAACATGTAGCATTATGGAGTATATCTAATCTCCCTCATTTAAATCTTCCTTTCTCAGTCTTTCATGCTGTAGATTATTACATTCATAATTCCCAGATAACACAATTACTCACAGTTTGGGAACTGAAATCCAACATCTCTGACAGGTATCAACTTAGAGAAACTACTTAGAATCACCCCATACCCAGCTTCAAGGACCTTAAAGGATACAAATTAACTGGATCCCTTTCAGTGTGGTTTCAAACCAGAGCATAGCATCAAATACTGTGTTGCCCACACTTAGTGATGACCTTTGGCAGAGCTGGGATGGAAGTAGCACAACTTGTCCTCATTCAACTTGAGGACTGGACTTCCATTTCAAGGCTGGTGTTCAATTTGGAGGCTTTCTTAGCCTCTGATCTCCTGCTCGAGCAACAAGGCCTTTGCACAAATTCATCTCATGCGCGGGTGTCAAACTCGATCGCATCATGCGATGTATCGTGATGTATCTCAATGTTTTTTGCCTTTGAGGAGCCGGGGTGGGTGTAGCCTGCACATGACGCATCCAGCCCATGGGCTGCAGTTTGACAACCCTGATTTAGTGCCGCAGTTATACCAGTATTTAGACAAGGTGATCCTTATGATGGTTGCTCATGTTTTAGATATTATTGCAATGTGTTTTATAAGGAGCTGCTCTGAAAACTTCAGCAGTTTCAGATTGTAACAGCATGGGCAATTAGGAGCACGCCACAGCTTGCCCATGTAAATCTATGCTTCAGGACCTTCAGTAGTTGCTTTGTACATAATAACTGCAGCAAGACACATATGCACGATGATGGAAAAATATTGAAGTACCCACAATGGAGAATTGGATTGCGAAGATGGCAGAACTCACAGAAATGGCAAAATTGACTTGTTTGATCAGGTATAAAACAATAAGTCACTGAAGCAGTAAGCGTGAGCTTAAATGGACTCCAGAAGATGGTAGAGGACAGGAAGGCCTGGAGGAATGTTGTCCGATGGGTCGCGATGGGTCGGACACAACTTCACAGTTAACAAACAAACAAACAAACTAAACAATAAGTACTGTAATGTTATAAAAGACTGGAAACTCTTTATGGTCTGAAAATGGAAATAATGAAATAGTGATTTCTGGATTTGTTGGTTAAAAAGGATTGAATATGGCAGACATGTCAAACACAAGGCCCGGGGGCCGGATGCGGCCCGCGAAGTGGTTTCATGCGGCCTGTGAAGCCATCCTGGAAACAGTGAGGGAACGGCTCCCACTGCCTTGGCCCTGGCCCAGAGACCCTCCTTCTGCCAGAGACCCTCAGATCTGTCCCACTCCTGCCTAGGCCCCCATAGGCACCCTTGATGCGAACCATGTAGAGCTGGCCACGCCCACCCAGTAGGCCATATGCACTCTAGCCACACCCACCCAGTAGGCCACACCCACCCTGGCCACACCCACCTGCCCCCCTGAGGGCAACCGCAATGCTGATGCGGCCCTCAATGAAATTGAGTTTGACACCCCTGGAATATGGGGTTGAAGGGGACTATGTAGTATACTTTTGTAATATAATTTTAAAGAGGAAGGACACTATGCAACTGCTTTAAAGAAGATTGGAAGTTGCTTCTTTAATTATCTTTTTTATTTTTCTATCTACTGTTCTTTACATTTCCCCCCTTATATATTTTTTTCTTAACTTTTCATTATCTGTTACCACATTTATCTTTTACTTATGTATTATTCTCGCTGCGATAAGGGTGGCAAAATCCAACTATTTTTCCACCCTCATCGCGTCCGCAGATAATCGCCCGGCTGCCTTGTTCAGGGTGACTCGCTCCCTATTAAACCAAGAGGTGAGGGAGGAACCCTTGCAGGGTCGAGCCGAGGAATTCGGTCAATATCTGCTGGATAAAATTGCTCGGATTCGAACTGGCCTGGACTCCAACTGGGCTGAGATGGAAGAACAAGACATGGACAGTCTTGTCGACGTCATCTGGGAAGAATTTGATCCTGTAACTCCTAAGGAAGTGGACAGGATTATGAGAAGGTTGAGCTCCTCCACATGCTTACTGGACCCGTGCCCTTCCTGGATGGCCTATGCAGCTCGAGAGGGGACACGTGGCTGGTTCCTAGCGGTCATCTCTGCTTCTCTGAGTGAGGGTCACTTCCCCACTGCCTTGAAGGAGGCGGTGGTGAGACCTCTCCTCAAGAAGCCCACCTTGGACCCATCCTCTTTGAATAACTTTCGTCCAGTCTCCAATCTTCGCTTCCTCGCGAAGGTTGTTGAGAGCGTGGTGGCGCACCAACTTCCTCAGATCCTGGATGAAGCGGTTTATCTAGACCCGTACCAATCGGGTTTCAGGCCGGGCTACAGCACGGAGACGGCATTGGTCGCTCTGATGAATGATCTCTGGAGAGCCCGGGACAGGGGCCATTCCTCTGTCCTAGTCTTATTAGACCTCTCGGTGGCTTTCGATACCATCGACCATGGTATCTTGCTGCGACGCCTCAGGGGACTGGGAGTGGGAGGCACGGTTCTGCGTTGGTTCTCCTCCTTTCTCCAGGGTCGCTCGCAGTCGGTGCTGACAGGGGGACAGAGGTCGACCCCGAGGCCTCTCGCTTGCGGAGTCCCTCAGGGGTCGGTCCTCTCGCCTCTCCTGTTCAACATCTACATGAAACCGCTGGGTGAGATCATTCGCAGTTTTGGAGTAGGGTACCATCAGTATGCTGATGACACCCAGCTTTTCATCTCAACTCCAAACAATATCAGTGATGCCCTAGACGTGATGTCCCGCTGCCTGAAAGCGGTCCGGGAATGGATGGGGAGGAACAGGCTTCAACTGAACCCGGACAAGACTGAATGGCTGTACGTTCCGGCAAACCAGGATATTCAGAATGTCCATCGCTTAACATCGGGGACATGTTACTACCCCCTGTTGATAGGGCCCGCAACCTGGGTGTCCTCCTAGACTCGCAGCTCTCCCTAGAAGACCACATAGGAGCTGTGACCAAGGGGGCCTTCTCCCGGGTACGACTAGTTCGCCAACTACGGCCTTATCTGGACCTGGATTCCTTACGTACAGTCACCCATGCCCTTGTGACCTCTCGCCTAGACTATTGCAACGCTCTCTACATGGGGCTGCCCTTGAGATCCACTCGGAAGCTTCAGCTGGTGCAAAGTGCAGCGGCACGGACACTCTTGGGAGCCTCCCGATACTCCCATATCACACCTCTCCTCCGTGCGCTGCACTGGCTTCCGGTTGCCTTCCGTGTGAAGTTCAAGGTGCTAACAATGACATACAAAGCCCTACATGGCATGGGTCCGGACTACCTACGGGAGCACCTTCTGCCGATGTCAGCACCCCACCGTCCTGTGCGCTCCCACAGAGAGGGCCTCCTCAGGGTGCCACCGCTCAAGGAATGTCGGCTGGTGGCCCCCAGGGGGAGGGCATTCTCAGTGGGTGCGCCAGCCCTCTGGAACAGCTTACCAACCGAAATCCGGATGGCCCCCGACCTCCGTACCTTCCGACGTGACTTAAAAACCTTCCTGTTCCAGCAGTCTGGCCTGGCATGATAGCGTTAATTGGGGTCCCAGTTTGTTTTCAATATTGTTTTTATTACTTTTTATTGTTCATCTGTAGACCTTCCTTCCTCTGTACACCGCCCCGAGTCCCTCGGGAGAAGGGCGGTTTATAAAAACTAATAAATAAATAAATAAATAAATAAATAAATAAATAAATAAATAAATAAATAAATTTTTAATACAAATTACTCTATGTGTGCATGTGTGTATGGATAGACAGACATCCTGCACAGGTTGCTTATGTTATAGGCTTCCAGATGAAATTCAAGGTGCTGGTTTACAAAGCCTGGTAGTTTCAGGGACAATATGTCTCCAGTAATTTTTAGCTTGTAGGCTTCAAAGAGTTAAAAAATAAGACTTTTATAAAGCAGCATATGCAAGTGGAGTGTGATTTCTCATAAGTTTAGTTTAGTGTAGTATGTTGAATTATTTTTTATTGGAATAAAAAATTCCTCAAAAAGTGCACTCCTTTTTCCAAAACCACAATAACTTGTAGTATCCTCTTCATTTTCTTTCTCATCACTGACCCAAATTTTTCTTCAGGAGAAAAAGGACTTTTTTTAAAAAATCCACCTTTTGTTTTCAACATATTTTGGTACTATATTATTCCAGGATTTGAGATACATTGGCTGCTTGAATCAAAAGAACTCCTGGCACAACCACAACTATAATTCAGGGAGTCTGGAACTGCTTAAAGAAGGAAGAAAAAGAGTGAATTGTTCTGGCCCATCTCAAATTGACTAGGTGACCTCATTGGCAAACAGCCTAAGAGCTCTCAGATCAGATGAGTCTTCTTAAGGCTAATACATGTGGATGCAGTAAGTATGGCTGACTTAACGGTTCAGTGAATGGAGACAGCTGCCTCAGGTGGTACCTATATGAAAGCCTGATGCTGCCAGATACAGCAGGGGAGGCTATCCATTCACCAGTGTTGGAGTAAGGTTCAGTTGTGGTTCAAGGAAAGTTCCCTATGTAAAAAGAAGACATCAACTTGACTGCTTTTCTGACAGAAAATTGTTAAAAGACGACTCTAATGAGTACAACTAATTACTTCATAGAGATTGGGGTTGGCTAACCAATAAAGCCACTTTTGATCATTAAATTCTAATCTATATTTCACATGGGGTCCAGAGCAAACTTTGGTAGCACTCTGCAGAGTGAAAATATGGTGAGTATCCACATAATTCTTTGGGACCCTGTCTGGGAAACCGTGGTTTAAGCTGATTTAAGTTGGAAAGAAAGGTCCAGAATCCCACTGGTTCACCTGTGAAAAGAAAATGCAGGACTTACCCTCCCTTTTCTTTTTGTCACTTGGATTAGGAAAGGAAACTGGCTCTGATGGAACTCTCTGAGTCTAGGAACGAAGATGGGCATTTCAGAAATATTGCAGAACAAGAACAGACGAACATATTTGTGGTTTTAAGTAAGTGATAACCATCTTCCCATTAGACTAAGACTCAGCATGAAGATCAAAGGCAACATTACTAGGTCATGAAGCCCAAGGTTGAAGATTATGTAATTTAACCTCTTTTTCCTTCTAGAAAAAACTGCCTTCTGTGAACTTGTGAGAATCATGCTTTGTGGTTGTGAGATGTTCTAAGGCAGAATTCCTTTTTTATTTATATTTTTAAAGGAATTTACATGAAATAAAAGACAAATTTAAAGAAATATAAAAACCAAAAGGTACAAGAAGAAAAACAAAAGAAAGTAAAGTTATAAAATACGATGACTTCTGAACTTTACTTCAACAGATAATTACAATCTTAGAATTGTAGTTAGAATCTTCCCTCCATCTTATATTATAAAATCTCTTTAGCATCTCCTTTAGTCCAGATCATTTTCAATACTCAAATCCATAAATCATATCAACTGTTTTTCTTCCAGCAAGAAGTCCATTCAAGGTTTTCAGTCTTTCAAAAGCTTTTGTTGTTTTTTTATCTCTAATCAAACAGATCAGCTTTGCCATCTGAGCAAATTTTGATATTCCTCTGCTGCGGGAATTTCAGTGTTTTTCCTGCAATACTTACTATATATAAAATCAATCTGCCAAGAATTTTTTCTAATTCATTTTCCATAAGTGCCAATAAAAAAAATGTTCTGGTTTCTTCACAATATGTATCTTTAACATTCTTTGCATTAGCATATGGATTGGAATCCAAAATTTCTTCCTTTTTTTTTGCAAGTACACCATGCATAATAAAATGCCCCCTCATGTGTTTCACATTTTCAATACTGCTTTGAATTACAAGTATAAATGTTGATAATTTCTCCAACAATAGATCATTTTATAAAAGTTTTCTCTTAAGTTATGACAGAATGTAAATTTAATTCCAGTTATCCACACTCCCTCCCCAGTGTCCATCTTAAAATGTATCCAAAATTAATGGACTATTTTGTCATGTATTCTTTAACTTAGCTTTCTTCTGTTTAAATCTTAACTGTTTATACATTTTTGCTTTGGCAGGTTCATAATTTAAATTCAGTTTCAAATTCTGTTTTGCATTTTTCAATTCCAATTATTATTTATATTATTTCCAGTTATAACTCTGCATTATTCTGCTTTAAAAGTGCGTGAATAGAGAAGTTCATTAATTCACATTAATTACATTCTAGCAAAAAGAAGTGTTTAACTCAGAATCATAATAAAACATTGTTGTTATACAACAAGGCTGCAAAGTGCATTCCCAAAAGTTCTTGTGTTCATCTTGACTTGATGCAAATATTATGCTGTCAAAAACAAGCCAGAAAAGGATTGCATGTTAGGAAAAAAAAGTTTGATAGTTTTGTGTCAGGATGATCTACCTGAACACTTTCATCTTATGCAGTAACCTTAGGCAGGATATTAGTTCTAGCAGAGTTGCTTCAGCACTGATAGATGGCAATGTTGTCCAGCTAAGATGGATGATGGAATGTAAGCCTTAATTTTATGGCTTTGGAAACATAAACTTAAACACACCCTAATTAGGCTGGTAATTGTTAGAGATCTCAATCTCAGAGTGTTGCAATAGATGAGGGGAAGGGGGCAGGGAAAAGTCACAGTTCCCAAGGCTACAGAACAACAGTGGAAACACCATCATTTTATCTACAGAGCTTTGTTGCCAGTTTGGTCTTGCATAATACTGTCTTGTGCCACAGCAACCCAATAAATGTACTAAAAAAACAAAACAGCAACTCTACACTTTGGAATGTCATAGATGAGAGCAAATATAAAATTTGAGCAAACACCCAAGAGTCAGTCTTAAATAATCAAGAATAAATGGATTGGAATTTAACAGGAATTAAAACGAAGACCAAGGTTAACTCATGGTTTGCATTACGAATTTAAAAATCTTGGCTCCTCAGCTCATGACTGGTATGCCTAGGTGTCTGTGCCATAATTTCCACATCAGAGTTCCCCAACCCCCAGGTCAGGGCCCACTATCAAGGGTTGAGCTGTTTGGAACTGGACCACAGAAGTGGCAGGAGAGCACGCACACTCATCCCCGCTTGCACCAGCTATGCGCAAGCAGCTCCATTTACAGGTGTGGTGGGCACACGCACATGCGCAGCTCCATTTGCATGAGTGGCTGGTGTACGTGCCTGCAGTTCCTGCAAAACCATCCCCTCTTCCCCCCTCCCCTACCAGTCCGCTGAGCTGGAAAGGTTGAGGAACTCTGCTCTACATCATAGAATGCATTCATCTTTCTGAAGAGCTGTCAGAGGACAAACATCTGTTTCAAGACATCCCATGTTTGAAAACCACAGGAAGAAAAAATAGGGTTTGGGGGAATTATCTGTATAGTTAGCATTTATATAGCAGTCCAAGCAGCATTCTGCTTACTCAGTAACGGATTTTCACATTATAATGGAAGAAATTGTGTGTTATTTCTGCTTATATTCTAGTAATTCTATATAACTTTATATTGATACATACATAGCTCAAAAAGGTGCAGTAGAGCTGGGAAACAAATCTGCTCCACAGAGGTTTGCCAATAAAAGGAAGGATATTAACCTGAGCCTAGGGATCTGCTTGGACAGAGCTGTAACAGAGAGAAAGTAGAAGACAAGAAAATAGGATCCCGGAATGTTAGGATAAACAGAGAAAGAGATCATAGGAAGAGATGGGAGCTTCTTGGAAGTCAATGAAGATCCCAACAGAAATTAAAATTTGAGACCTGCAGAAAGAAAGGAATTTGTTCCAAAGAGTAGAAAGGGAAGGGGGGAAAACTTAAATGAGTTAGGAAGAGTGTAAAAACAGTGCAAAGGGCAAACATGGACATGCACCCTTCCACAGAGGAAAAAAAGGAATGGAGCAGAAGTTTAGCTTGGGAGCAATTGCTAAAGGCAGGAAAATGGAAATGGTTACTGCTGGGAAGCAGCCTGGGATGGGAAAGGGTATAAGAGACAAATTATTTCCTCCCTAAATCATTGTACTCCAGCCTGAGACTCCAGTTGCTACATTTGCAAGGGGAATGGGCAGTTGCGTGTGTGTTTTATGAGTAGGAGAAGGATTGGGGCTTTTAGAATTGAGAAGAGAAGAAGCAGACAGTGTTAAGGAATTTATTGTGCAGAGGTCTCCTTGTGCTACCAAAGAGTTGCACAGACAAGGAAGGGCACTGAGAGCAGTAAAAGTCACACACAGAAATACACTGAGTTCTAAAAGCAAAAAGTATTTTACTTTGAGGTGGTGTAAAAACATAAATGCACAGTCAAAAATAAACAGTCCAAGTAGCAATCCAAAATACAAAGTCTTCTTACCGGTCCAGAGGTCAATACACAGTTCAGGTTACAACAGTAGTAAACCAACAGCAGAGCAAAAACAGTAACAGTAGAGAGCAGTGAATTCAGAGAGAGAGAGAAGCTACTTTCCTAGCTTCCTCTTATGGCCATGAGAACACTTACACACCCATTGGCCAATTAACTTCTTAAAGCCATAGCATTATGGTTAATATATTTTCAACCCAACATTGTAGGCTAACACCATATGCCTAACATTCTCCCCTTTGGGTAGAATAATATATAACTCTTACAATCTTATGCACATTCTTTCACAATTAGCATTGTGTTTCACAGCACTTTGTACCTTCGTAAAATGGTCTGCAATATTTACATCAGATGAACAATACTCTAGCTGTATTAATTTATCCTTGACACATTGTCTGACATTTAAATAACGAAGATCAGTATGTTTAGATCTTGTTCTTACTGCAGCATTATTAGCCATCTTTATTGCAGCTTGATTGTCCTCATATACAATAAATGGATCATTTACATTTAAACCCATATCTAACAATAATTGTTTGTACACTAGCAGTTCTGTACATAACACTGATAGACATGAAAATTCAGCCTCCATTGTAGATAAGCTTATGTGTTTTTGTCTAATAGACTTCCATCCAATTAAAGAATCACCCAACATTATAGCCAACCCTGAGGTAGATTTACGAGTGTTTGAATCAGAGGCAAAACTCGCATCTGCATATGCAGTAAGGATTAACTCACGATTTGGCTCTAGATATAACGAGTAGTGAATAGTCTGCTTCAGATATCTTAATACTCGTTTAGCTGATTGCCAGTGTCTAACAGTTGGATTATTGTTGTACCTAGCTAATTGATTTACACAGTAAGAAATATCAGGTCTAGACCAATTACTCAGATACATAAGACTTCCTATCAAAGATTGGTACATAGTCTTATCAAATACAGGACTCTCAACATTAGTGTCCTTAAAATCCATAGCCATCGGAGTTTTTGCTGGTTTACACATTTCCATATTGTATCTCTTTAATAACTGAGATATCTTACTGGCTTGCGACATCTTAAAACCCCTATTTGTTTTCACAATATCTAACCCCAAATAGTGGCTTATTTTCCCAAGATTTCTAATTGTGAATTTAGTTTGCAATCTTGAAATGATAGTTTGTGCTTCTAACTCAGTTTTTGTTATTATTGCAATATCATCTGTGAATAATAAAATAAAAGATAATGCTCCGTTGTGTTCTCTTCTAAACAAACAAGGATCAGCATTACTGGCTACAAAACCTAATGCACTCAACTCATTAACTATACATTTATTCCACTCATAGCCCGATTGTTTCAATCCATAGAGGCTTTTCTTTAATTCCCAACAATCATGGTCTCTATCACTGGTCAATCCTGGTGGTATTCTTAAATAAATAGTATGTTGCAATGGAGCATGTAGATATGCAGTTTCAACATCTACATGATTAACCATATATTGGTTTTTAGCCGCCCATACTAAAGCTGCTCTTAAAGTAGTTGCCCTTAGACTGGGTGCAAACACTTCGTCATAATCCTCAGTAGTTTGGGCAAAACCTTGTGCAACCAAACGTGCCTTATGGGTTATAGTTCCGTCTACACCCTTCTTTATTTTATATATCCATTTACAACCTATAGCTTGCTCACCAGGTGGCAGATTTGCTTTCACATAAACCTTAAGATCCTGCAAAGAATTCAACTCCCTGTTCATTGCAGCTTTCCATGATGCTTGTTCCTTTTCAGGATACATCCTGATCTCATCATAGTTAGATGGCTCTACACTAACTTGACATACTATACTAGCTTCATAGCGATCAGGTGGATGTCTGATACGCATTGAACGCCAAGGAATTACAGGGCTTTGAATTTCTGTCTCCTTTCCTTCCTCTGATTCATCTATTATCTCCCCTATCTCCTCTTCATCTTTTATATTTACAGGAGATGTATTATCATTACTAGTTACGTTATCAGAGGAGTCCTCAAACACTAGAGGATCAGTATTAACAGCTTCTTGCTCTAACCTATCCCAACCAACGTGCTCAAGGAATTTTGCACTAGCACTGTTATATACATTAGTTGTGCCTCGTTCCCAGAAACGATAGGATCTATGGTTAGCTTCGTAACCTACGAAGCTGTTTTACGTAGTGAGTTAAAGTTTACATGCCCTAACCGCCTATGCAATAAATGTATACATTCATCATGTGGCTTCTTGTTCTCACATATCGAGTTAGCTTTAACTGTACTAACCTGGTTACTTGTGAGAATGAATAAACCATTTTTCAAATTAGCAGTTACACAGGTTCCATTCCTCTCAATAGTGCATTGCTCCCCTCTGAATGTTACCACAAACCCAACCTTAACCAATTCCCTTACAGATAACAGGTTGAATCTTAGCTTAGGTATATATAACATAGGTAACTGTTCATCAATGCATGGACAATAGGAATTACCTTCACCAGAGGCCTTCATCCTCCAACCATTGGCCAGTGAAACATATTGGTTGCTGTTTTTCATATTAACAAACCTCTTTTTCACTTTAGTAATGCATTGTGAAGCCCCACTATCAACAACCCACAATTCATTATTTCTGGATGTTGATTCACCAGAAATAGCCAAACCAATGCCCTTCTTAGCCTTCCCACTGCTATTCACATTCTGTTTTTTACCCTTTCTACAGAATTTGGCTATATGCCCTCTAGCCCCACAAGAATAACATTTCTTGACGTTGTAAGCAGTGGTGAATTGCTGCTTCTCTCGTGGCTGTGTCTCTCTCAGCTGGTCTCTGTCACGCCTTCTTCTGGACTCTTCCAGCAGTCTCCCAGTAATGTTAGTCAATGTCAGTTCCTCTCTGGTCAGGACTTCCAAAGAAGAAACATACCCATCATAACTCTCATCCAAAGATGACAGAATAATGTAGACCTGATGCAACTCTGAAAAAATCAGCTCCTTTTCATGAAGCTCTTGAAAAGTTGCCTTCATGTAATTTAAATGGGTCAGCATATCTCCATTCTTCTGCAGACGAGCCCTAAACAGCTTACGTGTAAGGTGTATATGTGCACCCACACTGTCACGAACATAAAGCCTTCGCAAAACATCCCAACACCTTGCAGCAGACTCCTCACCACGAATATGGACAAGCTGCTGGTCATTCAGTGTTAGTCCAATAATGCAAAGAGCTTTCTCATTGCTTCGTTTAAAGTTGTCTAACTTCTTTGCATCCTCTTCATCATCTGGATCCCAAGCAGTAGTATCTGGTGGGTTAATTACAACAGCCCATAGTCCTTCCTTGCGCAAAAGCAAGCAGCATTTTGTGGACCAGGAAACATAGTTTGTCCCATCCAACCGGGTTATCCAGGAGATGCCTGACAACAGTTCCTGTGCCATTTTACACCAAATACAAACTCAGCTAGGAATACTGTGTGTACTTACTCTCAGTACAGGCCTGGGCCCATAACCAGTGTTAAGGAATTTATTGTGCAGAGGTCTCCTTGTGCTACCAAAGAGTTGCACAGACAAGGAAGGGCACTGAGAGCAGTAAAAGTCACACACAGAAATACACTGAGTTCTAAAAGCAAAAAGTATTTTACTTTGAGGTGGTGTAAAAACATAAATGCACAGTCAAAAATAAACAGTCCAAGTAGCAATCCAAAATACAAAGTCTTCTTACCGGTCCAGAGGTCAATACACAGTTCAGGTTACAACAGTAGTAAACCAACAGCAGAGCAAAAACAGTAACAGTAGAGAGCAGTGAATTCAGAGAGAGAGAGAAGCTACTTTCCTAGCTTCCTCTTATGGCCATGAGAACACTTACACACCCATTGGCCAATTAACTTCTTAAAGCCATAGCATTATGGTTAATATATTTTCAACCCAACATTGTAGGCTAACACCATATGCCTAACAGACAGGATTCAGATAAGACAGGAGAGAAATCCACAGTAGGACCAAGTAGCCAAAAGAAGAGTGAGACCAACTATTGGATGAACCTTTTGTGAGCATCTTTAAGAAGTTTTTTTTCTTTTTGGATACACCTGGAGAGAGGGGAGAAACAATTCCTTACAGGTTTGTTTAGAGTGAAATGATCGTGCTGTTCGTCCATCAGCATTAATAAAGACCTCAACACAAATAATCATGTTGAAACTAAATATATGTCCAAAGTTAACTGGTCAGGACAATGCAGACATGGAATGTCCTGGCACACATTGACCAAACATGTATAGACACTGCAATTGTTGCAATGATGGGGCTCTAGACTTGCATAACTCAGACTTATATTGTGCTCGTACAGCACACATTATTTTGTAAGTTTCACTGCTGTTATGGATAAAGCCATGCCAGATAGAGCAATTTTGAGCCAGCTTCCCAGGTAGTTGTGTCTTTGTCAAGTAACTTCACAGAAACATAAAACATATAAGGAACAGTTGCTGGAATTGGGTATGCCCAGTTTAATGAAGAGAAGGACGAAGGGGGACATAACAGCAGTGTTCCAATATCTCAGGGGCTGCACAAAGAAGAGGGAGGCAAGCTATTCTCCAAAGCAATGGACAAGAAGCAACGGATGGAAACTAACAAGGAGAGTGTTGTGTTCGGTCAGGCGACAGATAACACGGAGACGGTTCAGGGTTTAGACTGTTTATTCTACCTGCACGTGGTTGAACTGACCTCGCATGGCCCTGTGTTGCTTATATGTCCGGCAAGTGCCGGACGCTAGCCAACCACCTGGCTGGAATCTCCCGCCTTGCCTCAGGCACCCAACCCAGTGTCCTAGAATTCCTGCTGGCTGGATTAGCCAATCACGAGGCTGTGCAGTTGTATACAGAACACCCCTTCCCCCCCAATTGTGGATTAACCAATACCCTGGTTCCCGTAGTCCTTTGATTATTTCCTTACATAGTCCCTTAGATATGCCAGAGGTCTGTGTTCTCTGGCAGGGTATCTCCCTGGTGGGCTGTCTGGCCTAGTCTCTCTTTCCTGGATTGGCCTTGTTGGCTGTGGCAACTCCCCCCTCTGCAGGTGCCCCGCTGGTTGCGATGTTCCTGTGAACATGTCTCTGTGGCTGGCTCTGTAGACTCTGACCCCCTTGTAGTTGACCTTAGTGACCCGGCCTCTGTTGGTCTGGCCCTGCCCGTTGGGTTAGGTGGGGGTGTTGTCATTGGAGATAGGAGTGGTTCATAGTGTGTGTGGCTTTGCGACGGCTGAGTCTCTCTGGGTGCCGGAGGGGTGTTCTCAGGGGCCCTTTTCCTGAGTTGGTCAATGTGTCTCCTGACCTGGTGTTCCCCTTCCCCCTCTATGATGTACGATAACGGCCCCAGCTTGTCTACGACCACTCCCCATCTCCACTTGTCCCCTTGGCCATAGTTCCTGGCCCACACTAAATCCCCAATGTTCAATGATCTGGCCGAGCAGTCCTGTTTGGTTTCAGCTGTTATCCTATCTGGGTGGAGCCTATCTAATTTGGTTGTTAGTCTCCTGCCTCACCTCATTTCCGCTGGACTTTTTCCCATTGCTGTGCATGGTGTTGTGTGTTGTGCCAGCAAAAACTGGGCCAGTCTTTGGTGCCAGTCCCCTACAATAATCCTGTGCAGTGCGTCTTTGGTTGTCCTCATGTTCCTTTCTGCCAATCCGTTGCTGGAGGGATGGAAGGGTGCCGATGCTGCATGCCTAATCCAGTTGGCCTTGAGGAAATCCTGAAATTCAGCAGATGTGAATTGAGGGCCATTGTCAGATACAACTACATCAGGTAACCCATGAGTGGCAAAGAGTCCCCTCAGGACCTGTATTGTCTTTGCTGACATCATGCTCTTAACAGGCACTACCTCTAACCACCAGGAATAGCTGTCTACTACTATTAAAAATGTCTGACCCTGGAAGGGCCCCGCATAATCTATATGTATTCGGGACCAGGGGTTGTGTGTCGCCTCCCACCTGTGTACAGGTGTGTGGGTTTGTTCTGGCATTGACCTCTGGCATTGATAACACCCTGCTACCCTTTCCTCGATGGCCTTGTCTAACCCTGGCCACCACAGGTAGCTCCTGGCCAGGGCTTTCATGCGCACGATACCCTGGTGCCCTTCGTGTAATTCGCAGACAACCTTGTCTCTAAGTTTCTCTGGCACTATTACCCTGTTCCCCCATAGCAGGCACCCTAAGTGTGATGACATCTCGTCCCTTCTCCTGAAATAAGGCTGGAATTGTGGACCTGGGCTTTCCCTTGTCCACCCCCCTTGGACCCATGATGCTACTCTGCTTAGTACTGGATCCTTGCTGGTGGCAATGGCAATGTCTTTGGCTGTTAGTGGGCATTCTGGGAGTTCTTGTAATGTGAGGATTTGTCCCACTGGTGCTGGGTCTGTGTCTGTGTCAGGTAGGGGTAGCCTGCTTAATGCATCTGCATGGCCCATTTCTTTCCCCGGTCTGTAATTGATGGAAAACGTGTATGCTGATAGGAAGATTGACCATGTCAGCATCCTTGGTGACATTATCTGGGGGGTCTTTTTGTCGGTTGTGAAAAGACCTAAGAGCGGTTTGTGGTCCGTGGATATTGTGAAATTCCTGCCGTAAAGGTAATTGTGGAATTTCTTCACACCTGCCATGATTGCTAATGCTTCTTTGTCAATTTGCGCATAATTCCGCTCTGCCTTGGTCAGGGTTCTGGAATAATATGCTATTGGCGTTTGTTCCCCATCACTATCCATATGACTGATCACTGCTCCCACCCCGTATGGTGATGCATCACATGCTAAGTATATTGGCTCACCCTCAATGAAGTGAGTGACTGTGGACCTACTGGATAGTATCTCCTTCAGTGTTTGAAAGCTTCTTTTGTGTTGTTCCTGCCACTGCCATGTGGTTTTTTTTGTCAAGTAGCCTGTGCAGTGGTTCTGCTATGGCCGCTTTATGTGGTAAGAATGTATGATAAAAATTTATGAGACCTAAAAATGCTTGTAACTCTGCCTTACTTTTTGGTGCTGGGGCTGATTTGATTGCTTTTATTTTTTCCTCAGTTGGATGTATGCCTTGAGCATCAATCCTGTACCCTAAAAATTCAGTGGATGTTACCCCAACAGAGCATTTTTCCTTTTTTAATTTAAGCCCTGCAGCTCTAAATCTCCCCAGTACCCTTTCCAACCTCTCAGCTAGGACTCCCTCTGTTTTTCCTGCTATCAATACATCATCAAAGTAAGGGCACACCCCAGGTATGCCCTTTAAAGTCCTCTCCATCACTTCTTGGAAGATGCCTGGGGCTGCTGCAATGCCAAATTACAATCTGTGAACTCGGAACGCCCTCTTGTGGGTAACTATCGTTTGTGCGTCCGTGGCTTCCCTGGAAACTGTGAGTTGCAAATACGCCTGCGCCAAATCAAGTTTAGCAAAGATGGCGCCGTTCTGGATCGTCGCGAGGACCTGCTTCACTGTCGGGACCAGGTAAGCATGCTGTTTCAATGCTTGGTTTAGTGTCGCTTTATAGTCGGCACATATTCTCACATCCCCGTTAGATTTAAGGGGGATGACGATGGGTGTCTCCCAGGGCCCCCCTTCCACCGGTTCCAATACCCCTTGGCCTACTAACTTGTCTAGCTCGGCTTCTATTTTTTGTTTAAGTGCGAAGGGAACCCTCCTAGCCTTAAGCCTTATGGGGTTTACTGAAGGATCTAATTTAAAGTTAATGGGCGGCCCCCTGTACTTCCCCAATGTGCCATCGAAGACGTCTGCGTAGCTGTCGCAGATGGATTTTAGGGTTTGCTGGTGTATTGTGTTAATTCCCCTGACCCATATGCCTAACAGACCGAACCAGTTGAGACCGATTAAGCTGGTTCTCTGTCCTCCGGTGACTAGGAGTTCTAACGGCCCTTTAAACCCCTTAAAACAGATGTCGATGGTGACCTTTCCCTTCACTTTGATGGGTGTCCTCTGGAAGTCTGCTAACTGTATATGTATATGTTTAATGGGTACTCGCCGCCCGCTTCTGGCCTCGATGTGTGTCAGTATTTTCCCCGATATGATGGACACTGCTGCCCCTGAATCTACTTCCATTCGGCAGGGGATGCCCTGCAGCCTGACCTCGATTTTTAGTTTGGGGCTCAGTAGCTGATTGATGACCACCCCCACTTCCCGGCTAGGGTTCTGTCCCTGTGGCCTGTGGGTCTCTTTGCCACTTTTGTGGGGGGTTACCTTACCTGCGGCCCAGGCGTCGATGTCATGGAGGTTTTTGCATGGTTTGCCTCTACAGATTATTTGAATGTGGCCGGTTTTCCCTCAGTTCCGGCATTTCGCGTTCCAGAACCTGCAGCTGGCACGGGGATGGTTTCCCCTGCAGCTTCCGCATTTGGCTTCGGGGTCCCTTTGTCTGTTCGGAGACTCTCTCGGTGATTTGTGTAGTTGCGACGGTGGTGGTCTTCTGGGATGGTCAGTGCCTTCCGATCAGGTTGTCCTCGCTGGGATTTTTCCGAATCGCTGGGTGATCTCTTTTTTTTTAATTGAAAAGTTTTACAATACATTTTTCAATACAAAAAAACCCCTCCTCCCCCTCCCCTCTCCCCAACCCCCCTCCCCTCCCCTCCCCCCTTCCCGACTTCCCAGAGCTGAATACAGGGTATAATACAAACAAGCATAATCTAAAATATGCTAACAACAATAATAAAACATTAAATTCTATCACACTTTAACTCTCCATAATCAAAATATTAATAAAATAACTACTAACTAATTATACGTCATAAAAAATCCACTACTTATTCAAATGCTAAATGATACTTTTTAGTCCCATATTTATTCTGAATATATTCAATCCATCTTCTCCATTCCACAATGTATCTCTGTTGCGATTGATCTTTCAAATATGCTGAAATCTTTGCCATTTCCACCAAATTAGAAACTTTCAAAGTCCGCTCTTCTATAGTCGGCAGTTCTTCCTTCTTCCAATATTGTGCTACTAAAAGTCTCGCTGCTGTAATTAAATTCAACATCAACTTTGTATCTATAACAGTAGTATCTATAATAATACCCAATAAAACAATTGCGGAGAAAACTTTATCCTTTTCTTAAATATCTTTTGCATATTCCACCAAATTTTAATCCAAAAAGCTTTAACCTTTTTACAAGTCCACCATATATGAAAATACGTTGCATCCTCACAACCACACCTCCAACATTTGGGCTGGCAGTTCGGATACATACTTGCCAATTTTTTAGGGTCTAAGTGCCACCTATAAAACATTTTATAAAAATACTCTCTTAAATTTTGGGACTGTGTAAATTTTACATTTCTAACCCAAATCTTTTCACAAGTGTCCATTGTTATAACTTCTTGAAAGTTCTGGGCCCACTTTATCATACAATCTTTAAAAAGTTCCGTTTCTGAATCAATTTCTATCAATGCATTATATATCCTTTTTATATGTGCTTGACCTTGATCTCTAATTTGTTTTACCAAATTTTCATCAATCATCGAGAAACCAACTTTCTGGTCCTCTTTCCATCTAGCCTGTAATTGCCCATACTGAAACCAAGTTTGTACAATCTTTTCTTCTTTTAAAATATTATATGACTTTAGTTGCCATACATTCCTTTCTAAACTTAAGATTTCCTTATATGTAGTCTCATCATGTTTAAATCCCACATTTATATTTTCTATTGCATGTTTAGGTATTGCCCAAATTGGTATCTTATAATTTAACTTATGTCTATACTTTTTCCAAACTCGCAACAGAGCATACCTTAAAATATGTATCTTAAACACATTATCCACCTTCTTATCATACAATAAATATGCATGCCAACCAAATAACAAATCATGACCCTCAAGATTTAATAATCTCCCTTGTGTTAGATTAAACCAGTCACTTATCGATGACAAAGCAGCAGTCTCATAATATAATTTAAAATTAGGCATTTTAAGACCGCCTCTTTCACGCGTGTCTTGCATTATCTTAAATTTAACTCGTGGCTTTTTCCCCGCCCAAACAAATTTATTAATTCCTTTTTGCCATTCCTCCAAATTTAAATCCTTTTTGAGTATAGGTATCATTTGAAATAAAAATAAAAATTTTGGCAAAACATTCATTTTCACTGCTGCAATTCTTCCCAATAAAGATAATTGTAATTTTTCCCAACTATCTAATTCTTTTTGTATTTTTTCCCATAGCATTTCATAATTATTTTTATATAACTTCACATTTGAAGCTGACAGATATATCCCCAAATATTTAATCTTTTTAACTATTTCAAATCCCGTTAGCTCTTCTAAAACAGCCTTTTGTGATACAGTTATATTCTTTGACAATATTTTAGTTTTTTGTATGTTTATCTTAAATCCAGAAACTTTCCCATATAACATTATTATCTCCATCAATTCTACAACTGAATAGTCCGGCTGAGTTACTGTAATAACCAGGTCATCCGCAAACGCCCTCAATCTATAATCCTGATCTCTTATTTGGATTCCCCTAATTTTATTCGAATCTCATATTTTAATCAATAATATTTCCAATGTTAAAACAAATAATAAAGGTGACATCTCATCGATGTCCGTCTCCAAAGGGTAGTCCTCCACCCCACCGTCCACAAGGCACTCCTGGTTGATGGCTCCGGCTGCACCATTGCTGTTGTGGGGGAGGTCGCGTTGCCCCATGGCTTCGTAAGTGAGTAGTTCGTCCAGGACTTCTTGTAAGTTCCCCGTGGGCTTTGCGATGATGCTGTTTTGCAATTGTTCATTGCGTAGCCCTAGGACTACTCTGTCCCTAATTCGCACCTCCAGATTGTCGTACTTACAACGGAGTGAGGCTTCCCTCACTGCAGCCACGAATTCTGTTATAGATTCCCCCGGCCTTTTGGTTCCTTTTCTCGAAGATTCTCCTCCAGAAAAGTTCCGATCGTTTGGGGGTGAAGTGCTCTTTGAGCTTCGCTAAGAGCTCGGTGTATGACACACTGGCAACTGCAGCTGGCTGGCACAAACCCATGGCGACCCGGTAAACCGGTGTGCCGCTGATCGTCAGTAGCACGGCAGCCTTCTTCTGATCTTCGGTTATGCCATTCACTAACATGTACCCCTCGACTTGGCCGACGTACTCCTCCCAGTCTTCCGGGTGTCTGGGGTTGAATTCTCTCACCGCACCGACTTGAGCCATTCTTGCTTTCCATCCGCGATTCTGTACCGCTGGGCTGGAGACTTGTTGTGCTGCTGACGGCTATTTGAATTTCCCGCTCCGCTTGCTTCCTGCTCACGCGTCCTTTTCTCCGCTGTTCTGCCGCAATCCCATCCTCGTCGCCACTGTTGTGTTTGGTCGGGCGAGAGATAACACGGAGACGGTTCAGGGTTTAGACTGTTTATTCTACCTGCACGTGGTTGAACTGACCTCACATGGCCCTGTGTTGCTTATATGTCCGGCAAGTGCTGGACGCTAGCCAACCACCTGGCTGGAATCTCCCGCCTTGCCTCAGGCACCCAACCCAGTGTCCTAGAATTCCTGCTGGCTGGATTAGCCAATCACGAGGCTGTGCAGTTGTATACAGAACAGAGAGAAGCAACCTAGAACTAAGTAGAAACTTCCTGACTGTTAGAACAATTAACCAGTGGAACAACCTGCCTCCAGAAGCAGTGAATGCTCCAACACTGGAAGTTTTTAAGAAGAGACTGGACAGCCATTTGTCTGAAATGGTATAGGGTTCCCTGCCTGAGCAGGGGGTTGGACTAGATGACCTCCAAGGTCCCTTCCAACATCATCATCATCATCATCATCATCATCATCATCATCATCATCATCATCATTATTATTATTATTATTATTATTATTATTATTATTATTATTATTATTATTATTATTATTATTATTATTATTATTATTATTATTATTATTATTCCAATGCTTAGAGCAGAGTTGCATCCAGGAGATCTTGATATGGGTAGGCAGGCAGAAAGTTGTATTGGTAATGAGAAGTGAGACTGATTCATAAATGATTGTGTTGTTCATCCATCACTGTTAATGATTTAGTTGAAACTAAATGTGGTGTGTCTGAAGATGACCAGTCTGGCCAATTTGGGCACAAAATGTCCTGGCACATGTTGGGACAGTGCAGTTAAAAGCCAATGGGATCCCACTTGGAGATTCTTTAAAGAACAGCTCCTCAAACTCATGCTTAACTATTGTATTAAAACAGGAACTATAATATATCATGCATATCTCTTGGTTATGCCTTCTTAGGGATGAGTTCTTCTTCTGGAATGCTATGCCAGTATCCTTGCTATGCTCAGAGCTTCAACATCTTTATGAAATAAATGGAGCCAATCAGCCAATCTCTATGTCTCCAAGAATGGGGAAGGAGGCCATCTAAGGAGAAGCTTACCCTTCTTGAATAGAAACCCTTCATGGTCACAGAAAGAGCATTCCCTGACATTTGGGAGTACTTAATACTCAGCTCTCTTTCTAAAAGGTGCAACCATGACCAGGTGGCAAAAGCAAGCAAGAATGATCTGGGTCTTCAATCATACCTTGGTTATATTTTAAGAAGATTAATGCCGAGGGGGACACATATGGTCCTCTATATGTCCCATCAATATTATTTGAGAAGCTGCTCTCAAAGGACCCCATAATTATGTTGTATTTCCACAACTTCTTTTTCCCCCTCTAACTTTCAAAACAGGCCACGCTGATTTGACCCTTAACACACTGTTCCTTTTTTGTATGTAATTTCTCAAAGGCTAAATATAAACTGCAGAAAGGTACTATCTTTTAGCCTTTGTGGTGTTTGGAAAAGAACTTAAATAAGGTTCAGTCATCACTGCTTAAAAATGTCTGGCCTTTAAATGATCCTTTTCTAATTCTGGTGCTCACTTCAGTAGACATATCTGTCTAATCAGCCAGGTATAATGACAATTTCAATCTGCACATGAAAAATGGTTGTTTATCATTATCTCTCCTCCTTTTTCCCCTTCTTATGTAAATGATCTATTTCCAACTCAAAAAAGAGGGGGAAAAACTATAAATAAATGGGAAGAGGCTATTTTGGAGGGAAAGAAACACTTCTTGTTCTTTTGTGTAAATAAATATCTACACTCTTCTCCATTTATCCTAGTCTATCTAATCTCTAAAATAAATTCCCAAACTCTAGCCAAATCATTTTATTCAGTTTCTGCTAAGGGCTTGAGAACATAATGTGCTGGCTCTTTTTTTAGAATGGGAGTCATTGACCCCTAGATAGGCATACAGACTTCATTAATGATCTTTTTTAGACGAAATTTTATCCTTTTTGATTGGAGTGAATCAATGGAGTTCAAGTTAAAATCATTATGAGCCATTTTGGGTGCAAGGATCCAGTGACGTAATATTAGCCTTAAAGGTCATATTTATTTTGCTACAAACCAATCTTCAGATGCTCATAGAGTCATTGAGCCTTGCTCATTTCCCCCAACATTTTTGCTTTATGACAGAATATCTGAACCAAACACTGTTGTTTATGGTTTCTGGCAAAGTGAACCAGATATAGAGTGACTTCTGAATTCAGGATCAACATCTGAAGATGAAACTCTGCATGTATTAACTGCATAAGCTGACTTTGTAAAAATGCTGCTTGGGGGCCCCCGAAAGCCCTAATAAAGCAGGCATATACATAGAATGAAGGCTATTGCTAAGCACATTGATTTGTGCTTCTTAGATTGTAAGCCGCCCTGAGTCTTCGGAGAAGGGCAGGATATAAGTGGGATAAAAATAAATAAATAAATAAAATGTATCAACTGTATGTGCAAACTGAACATAATACCTTTTCATTGCCAGTTTCTTTATCAAGCACCGAACTTGTACAGTACTAACATATATATGAAGACTTGGTTTAAAATATCCTAGGATTAGAATATCTCAAAAATATATAATTTTAAAAATAAATCTGCCCAATATCTGAAGTAGCTTCAGAGATTCTTCTCTCTATGTCTTTGTCACAGGAGGCTCTATTGGAAAATATATGCAACAAGCTTTTTATTTTTTGATGACACCAGAATATAAGAGTGCCTTTCCCATAGAGCAGAAGATTTATTTGTTCAAATATTACCAAGTCTAATATTTGCCTTGCTAAAGTGTGAGCTAAATTAAGCTGCTGTATTGTTTCAAATGGTGTCATAGTTGTGCATTAGAATTTTATTGTCATCCCTTTTTTGAAAAATGTACTTCTATTTGATCAAAGAATGTTGGCAAAAATTAGGATTAAAATCTAGCTGATTAAATGTGGACTCACCCCAACTCACTTATATACAATGTTTTATGGATTGTGTCTCTACATTAGCCTGATGCCTGATAGTGACATGTAGAAGTCATACACTTTACGTCTCTACACAGGTGGTCCTCACTTACTAACTTCACTTGGATCCAGCACCTCTGTTGCTAAGTGATGCAGTCTTTAAGTGAAACATCATGTGACCATACCTGACTTACAATGTCAGTTCTGCTGTGGTCATTAAGCAAATCACTGTGGGCCTTTAAGTATGACATTGTACAACTGTGACCTGCAACTTCTTGCTGGCTTCCCCATTGACTTTGCTTGTCACAAGTCGGCTGTGAAGGTTGTAGATAATGATCACATGACCGCAGGATGCTGCAACCATCGTAAATCCATGCTGAATGCAAAGTGCTTGAATAGCAATAGCACTTAGACTTATATGCCACTTATATACCACTTCACAGGGCCCTCGGTTTACAGGTTTATATTGCCCCCAATAATCTGGGTCCTCATTTTACCAACCTCAGAAGGATGGAGGGCTGAGTTAACCTTGAGCTGGTCAGGATTGAAGTGCTGGCAATCAATCAAGTTAGCCTGCAATACAGCATTCTAACCAATATGCCACCATGGCTCATGATCATGAATCAAGATCATGTGACAGCAGGGATGTTGCAATGGTTGACACCAGCCTGAAGATGACGAGTGGGACCTCATCGAAACATCGCCAAGACACTCTCAATTTTACACGGGAAAAGACCTGAATACGCCAAGACCTACATACCTGTACCTGTGAAAATCTACAAAAACATATGTGTGTGTGTGTGTATATATATGTATGTATGTATGTATGTATGTATGTATGTATGTATGTATGAGTTGTCACAGTTGTGACTACAGCTTGTGGATGGCCTTAGGTTAGGCTGATACAGGCAATAAGGTTTATGAAAAAGGCTAAGAATTAGAAGCAAATAATAATCATGGTTACTGGGATACAGAGAAAACTTCTTATATTCTTTGCTGCCCAAGAAAATCCAGTTTCCAGCCTTGGTCACCTAAATTAATTCAGCATTTGCACTCATCTCACCCAGAATGTGACATATCCTAAGGTGACATGAATATTGTCACGCAATTACTGTGGCTTGAAGGAAAAGTGTGGCATATGGAATTACAAAAGCTTTATCATATCATGAAGGAAACAATTGTACAGTCAAGGTCAAGGTGGCCTTAGGAATATTGACTCTCAGCACAGGATTAGCATGCTGTTTCTTAAAAAATCCAAAACAAGCCCATATCCTTCCCTCACTGCTGATAAGTGCAGATAAAGTGAATGGAAACTCACATGCCAATCTTACCAGCTCTCTTGTAGCTTAATGCATTAGCAGCACATTTCAAAAGCTGATAGTGAATTAATGTCAGCACAACAAAGCTTTAAAGATCACAACCCTGGGGAATATTCCTTTAAATAAGCGTCAGTGTTCCATATGTTCTTTTCCCTCAAACTTTGATCACAATTGTTCTATGAGTACTTCATTTCTTTTCTCATGGCCTTATCTAAAAGAACATCAAAATATTCAAGATGTATCTGTTATGCCAAAACATGTTAACTGTTCTGTCAAGTTGTAACTGCAAGACAGCCATCTTAGTACTATTTATTTAAGAGTAAATTTTAAGAAGTACACTGGAGTCTATTTCGCAGTAAACAAATATAGCAGTGTGCTGTAACACTATAGTCATTAAGCATATCACCAAGAAATAAATTCCATTGACATTGACTGGATTGATCCAGTTAGGATTGCATTGCATGACATCCTTGAGAGTGGGGATTATTAACTCATGCTCATTAACCAGTTTTAGCCTTACAAAATAATTTCATCTCAGTGATGACAAGATGGTCAGGGCAAACAGATCTGGATTCCAAAATGTGGACAATCACTGAAGGTGCATGTCACTCAGAATCAGAATAAATATAGAAAACTATTTTTTGGCTGCCATCTAATGGCCAGCCAGATGTTTATAACTCAGATTTGGTAGCCTAAGATTTGGATCAGTTTAAATGCCAAGTAAAGAACTTTTATATGCTGAATTTTAACTCTTTGTCTTGGAGAATGTATTTGTTTATTTATGTAATATCCCTCCTTTATTATTTTTTACAAATAACTCAAGATGGCAAACATATCTAACATACCTTCCTCCTCCTATTTTCTCCACAACAACAATCCTGTGAGGTAAATTAGCTCTTGAGTTTCCCCAAAAATCTTTCTTGAAGCAGGTGATATGTAAAGCAAACATAGATTTGGCCAAGGAGTCTCTGATGCTTAAGAAATCATTTGGAGCTCTAACATTAAGGAGATGAAATGGGAAGGACTTTGGTTTTCAGCAACATACCTGCTAATTGAGCTCCATCAAATACTGAGATAATTTATGTTATAGTAAGGAATATGCCAAGGAAAATAGTGGAATGGGGCTGACTATCTCCATTTTAAAACTTCATTTTAACAACAACCAATTTCATATCTAATTTTAGATAAGCTATCAAAATAAAGTTAGCTTAGCTCTCTCTGTATCTTTCTTGTCTATGTATATGCAGCTGATTCAGGAAGGACTAAAGTATTGAGCATCAAGGGCAGACTTGCTAAACCTTGACATGATGTGTGGATTTCAGCTGGGCATGGGGAATTCTGGAAGTTGAAGCACATCTTAAAACAGGGGTCTTCAAACTTGGCCCTTTTTTTATTGAAAAGTTTTAAAATACATTTTATCTTTAACAATCCCCCCTCCCCCTCCCCTACCTATCCCTCCCTACCCCTCCCCCCCTTTCCCCCCTCCCCCCCCCGACTTCCCAGAGCTAAGTACAGGGTATAAAAACAAAGAACAATCATAAGCATCCATATGCTACCAATAATAAATTCTTAAATCTGTCACTCTCTAGCTCATATAAGATAACTACAAGCAATACTAATATTTCATATAGAAAAAAAAGAAAATAGAAAGGAAGACCTATTCAAATGCTAAATGAAAC
The DNA here is from genome assembly GCF_964194415.1 of Vipera berus. NCBI lineage: Eukaryota > Metazoa > Chordata > Lepidosauria > Squamata > Viperidae > Vipera > Vipera berus. The sequence continues at coordinate 304,362,619 of NC_138202.1, read as the reverse complement.
TTTTTAGTCCCATATTTGTTCTGGATATATTCAATCCATTTTTTCCACTCCATAATATAACGTTCTTGCGAATGATCTTTCAAATAAGCTGAGATCTTTGCCATTTCTGCCAGGTCAGAAACCTTTAAAGTCCATTCTTCTATAGTCGGCAGTTCCTCCTTCTTCCAATATTGACCTATTAAAAGTCTTGCTGCTGCAATTAAATTCAACATCAACTTAGTGTCCACAACAGTAACATCTGCAATTATACCCAACAAAAAGAATTGCGGACAAAACTTTATCCTTTGCTTGAAGATCTTCTGCATATTCCACCAAATTTTTATCCAAAAAGCCTTGACCTTTTTGCAGGTCCACCATATATGAAAATATGTTGCATCTTCGCCACCACACCTCCAGCATTTTGGCTGATAATTCGGATACATACTTGCAAGCTTTTTAGGATCTAAATGCCATCTATAAAACATTTTATAAAAGTTCTCTCTTAGGTTTTGAGCTTGTGTAAATTTTACGTTCCTCACCCAGATCTTTTCCCACGTATCCATTGTAATAACTTCTTGGATATTCTGGGCCCATTTTATCATACAATCTTTAACAAGTTCTGTTTCTGAGTCAATTTCTATCAATGCAAGATATATCCGTTTGATATGTGCTGGACCCTGGTTTCTAATTTGCTTTATCAAATTTTCATCAGTCATAGCAAAACCAATTTTCTGATCTTCTTTCCACCTGGCCCGTAACTGAGTATATAGAAACCAAGTTTGAACAATCTTCTCATCTCGCAAGAGGTTGTACGGCTTCAAACACCAGACATTCCTTTCCAAGCTTAAAATCTCCTTATACGTAGTCACATCATGTTTGAAGCCAACATTTATGTTTTCTATTGCATGTTTTGGGATTGCCCACAACGGGATCTTGTAATCTAGCTTATGTCTATACTTCTTCCAAACTCTCAACAATGCCTGTCTTAAAATATGCACTTTAAACACATTATCTACCTTCTTATCATACAACAAATATGCATGCCAGCCAAATAACAAGTCGTGGCCCTCAAGATTTAATAATCTCTCTTGTGTCAAATTAATCCAATCACTTATTCCTGCTAACGCAGCAGCTTCATAATATAATTTAAGATTGGGCATTTTAAGACCACCTCTTTCACAAGTATCCTGCATAATCTTAAGTTTAACTCGTGGCCTTTTCCCTGCCCAAACAAATTTATTGATACCCCATTGCCATTCTTCCAAATTAGAATCTTTCTTAAGAACCGGTATCATTTGAAATAAGAATAAAAATTTAGGCAGGACATTCATTTTCACTGCTGCGATTCTTCCCAGATGGATGACGAATTCTGGGAGTTGAAGTCCACAAGTCATAAAAGGGCCAAGTTTGAAGACCCCTATCTTAAAATTATCATGGTTGAGAAACACTGATTTAGAGTTCCCATTTCTAAACTTAAGAGGACAATTATGATGGATAGTATTTCTCATTGGTTTAAGTAGCAAAGGGTTCTGTTATCTAACAGATAGTATCTTATATACTAGATATCCCAAACTTTTAATGCTTCTCTACACTGTTCTATTGATCCCATGCCTGTTTAAATTCTCCCTTTTTGCATCTTCTATACTTTCATGAATCTTATATATACTTTTCTACATGTCTCATTAATCGGAACCACGACATCTAGTTTATGTACTTTATATGATCTTTGTGTATAACGCTATGCCTTTTATTATATTTTTATACTTTTTTCAGTGATTGTATTGGCCTACACCTGTAATAAAAACTGATTTTATTTATTGTTGAAAGTTTGGAAAATGGAAACAGCATTGCTGTTGAACTATCCAATGTCAGCCCAAGCACTGACTCCATAGTTATATTTTTAAGCCTGTACCTTGCCCACTGGAGTCTAGTCTGCAGCTTCCTCAGCACATTGCACAGAGGTTCGTGTATGACAATTGCCATATGGCAAGATTATTCCAAGCTAAACTGGAAATGCTTTGATGGCAGAAAGATGGAGGGATTGATGTAACCTATTATTTCAGTCCCTTGAGTGCCAGATTCCCAGCTGCTACTGTTGTTCATAAATGACCACACTGCAGTGTTTGTAGCCATGCTTTTAGCTGAAGGTGTGTTTTCAAACTGAAGTCAACCCTTGGTAGCTAGACTTCCTTGCTCATATCTGTCTGAACACTGAGCTTTCTTCCCTGACATATATTAGATATCAAGGCCATGCATCACCTTCAAAAAGTCACACATATTGTCCTGGATATTAGACCACCATTAAACTCGTCCCACTGCAAGACAGAGCAGAAAGTAAGGAAATGGAGGACAAATTACATAATTAGTTAATGTCTTTTCATAGAACACTTTCCCAGCCTGGATTGCACTAGCCACATAAAAATCAGTCTCACCTAAACTTTTCCATCAAAAGCAAACAATCCAGTTTGGCACGTATCTGAAGAAATCTCATTTGGAAGATTTGGGAGGGGTACCGAAATGTGTATTAATTACACAAGAATGGTCATATGATTTAGTCCTAGCATTTTAGGAGGGAAAAACCTTATTACAACAATTGGTCTTACCTGAAGAATTAGCTCTTTGTTTAGAATGAAACAATGTTTTTTTCACTGAAGGCTTTGGGAACTTGCAAATTTATGTCCATCTCACCAGATTTGACAGGATTGGCATGCTTAGGTTCCCTTCCATTAAGCAATGTCACCTGGTCCTCTGTTGGGACCTAGGAAGCTCACCTTCTCTTTTGTGATGCCTGTCTTAATAAACAACCCCCCCCCCAAAAAAAATCCTGATAGTTCTGATTTTGCCGGTTTTTTCTAAGGTACTGAAGACCTGTTTCTTCTCTCAGGCAGAGAGAGTGGGGAAGCTGACCTTGCTGAAGAGATTGTGTAGTTTATGAATTACCCTGAGTATCATGAATTGCTTTTATTATTGTGGAGTTTATTTTTAATTGGTTTTAACCATCCATAGTCTCATGATTATTAGGCAATCATATACAATGAATGAATGAATGAATGAATGAATGAATGAATGAATGGATGGATGGATGGATGGATGGGTCTGAAATCTTAGAAAGTCAAAATGGATAATTCTAGTACAGAAATAATCTGATTCAGTATGGCTATATTATATGATTATTTGTGTAAGTCTTGCCAGTGATTCATCAGGGCCAGCCTTAGGTCTTAAAGTTAGTGTGTCATAAGAAAAAAAAAGGCACAGCTTTTAGCCATTGGAAAACAGCCTAAGGAAGAGAATGAGTAAATGTGGCATCACTACTTTGCCATAAATATGCACTCATTTTCAGTTTCAAAGAAATGAATGCATTGATGCTGTACATGTTAATTTCCTAAAGGTGACATTAACCAGAAGGAGATCACTTTACTGCAGTTTGGAAGTAGAGAAGCAAAGAGACATGGATGAAAAAAGACTGGATAGGATGCACATCAAGGCAATAGACCATGTGGAGAGTCTCAGTGTAGTATTGCATGGTGTACTCAGGACTTTTGGGGTTTCCTTTTGCATTTTTGACACACAGGGCATTTCAATACATGCACCTAAACATGGAGCACACATGGTTTGACAACATTTATTTTCTCCCATTTTCCTCATTTTGTTGCCTTTATTTCATCCCCAGACCATCACTGAGATAGACCTGTGTCCTCTTTAGCTGCTCTGCAACTAATAACAGTCCTTTCCTCCTCATCCCAGGTTGTCTTCTATAGTCACCTTCAAAAAGGTATGATTTTTTTTCCCTTGGCTTTGTCCCTCATTATCTTGGAGGGAAGTCAGGTTATTGCAGTGACTTCAAACAAAAGTAATATAAACAAGATAGAACTTTAGCAATGGGGAGAACAAATTTCATGCCGCTCTAGTATTCTATCAACTCAGAGATAGGTATAGAGGGCTGCAATGCAACAGTGGAGGGAAAGTCATAGGAAAGTATATGGTACCTTCGACTTAATTCCACACATGTCCTTGACCAGTACCAGGGCAGTGGCGGTAAATCCAACACACAGAGACACCCCATCTCTTCAGCTTTCAATAAAAAATATACAAAAGACAAGTTTATCAGTGATGACATCTGACTTTTTCCCTGTAGAGAAATATATGGCAACCCACTACAAAATACGAAGATTTTTCTGTTTAATCATCAAAATGGTATAAATTAGGGGTGCTGAGTATTTTTCTACCTTTTGTGGGTTGCTTTCCTGCAGGCTACCACCCAAAATCTTTTTCCTCTGATAATTTGAGGTGGCTAAAATAAAGCACCTTTACAAGAGCCATGGAGAAGAGTCTGGTAAGTGGAAACAGGGATTTGTTCTCTTCCAATTCAATTTGTTATTATTATTATTATTATTATTTAGACCTCTCTTCATATGCCATTATTTTATAATTGTGCATTTAAGAACCTAAAGATAAAACTTTGAGCTTTCCTAATGTGGACCCTACATATGGGAGAGATGTGGAAATAAAAGGCAAATGGCTATGGCAGTATCTGTCTCTCTGCAATCTGCATGACTTAGTCTTTAGCCCTAGGCAGCAGAGTTCTCAGGGGTGCCTGGCTTTTCATATCTTTTTTTTTAAGGAATAAAATTAGAACAATCAACTTGAGTGACAATTGTTTCTATATTAAAATAATATTTTCCCATTACAAAATTCAGAGGATGGGCGTGTGTGTGTGTGTGTGTGTGTGTGTGTGTGTGTGTTGAAATGCTAGGGAACAAGGAATCATCTTTTATCGACAAATAAATAGGGAAACAGTATTAATTTGCATTCATTTTGTTTTTGTTTTCTCATGTCACTTCATCAGTGCTTAGCAGAAATTGTAATGCCATTGGCTAAGTGGTTTTGGAGCAGAGAAAATGAAACAGTTATGTGCAAGGAGCATTTTCACACATCACTGGAGCAATCAGCTGGAATTAACTGCTTTGCTAGTTAAAACAGCCATTTTGATTCCACAGGAAGGCTCAGCTGCTCAGTTTCATTCAGGAATCAGGAGGGGGGGGGAATGAAAGGGAAAGGAGAAATAAAAATACGTTTAAGGGGAAAAAAGAAGCAGATGTTTTCATATCTTCTCGCTTGATCCCTCCACACTGAAGCACTATCTGCAGTTCTTCAGGCTTGCAGGGCATCTGTGTTGGATTCTTCTGACATATTTTATGTAGGGCACTTCTAAGATAGTTCAAAAAGATTTTTCTAGTGCAGAATGTGGCTGCATATCTGTTTGAACAACTCATACCACATGCAGACACCCCATTTTTGGTAGATCTAGTTGGAAACAGATGGATTGAAATGATATTAAATAAATAAATAATTAAATGGCAGGTCTGTAGTTCCTAAGACATTGCAAATACAACTACTGTAAGAAGGTAATATTATACTCAATATCTATGGAGATTCTCAGTCATCCAGGTCATGAACAACCATTGAACAAAACTGAACACCCCCCCTCTCAACAGAGGGGGAGGGATATCTCCAGTTTACAACACAGTCCTTTCAGCAGTTCCAAGAAGGCTCCACACCCATTTGCACTACTCAGGTGACCCTGAGGACACAGACAAACCCTCAAGTGGCCCCAAGGACTCTCTAAAAGAATGCAGTTGACCAGCTGTCTGCAAGGAATGTAAATCCTTCCATCCCCACCATCCAGTCAGAGCTGAAGAAGCTTCTTGGATGAGAATAAGCAATATATGAGGAGACAAAATTGTACACTACTATATAGAGCAATTATCCTACACTATCTATTTTAAAGGAAAGAGTCATTTCATAACTACCATTGAATCATTGAATCAGATTTCAGTTGGTTCAGCTAGGCCCAAGCTGCACTGTTTAAAAAGCTAGTAATAAATTCAGAGAGGAGAAGGTCAATTATGGCAGCATAAATCCTATATAATTCAAGCAAATGTAGAAGGGGGGCGGAGAGGGAAAACACTACCTAAACCAATATGCTCCATTCCATAACTTTGTCTTTCTGCTGTGTTCACGCAGCTCACTGACCCATATATTAACAAAGAATAATTTAACCTAACAAATTTTATCATCCTACTGCATTTAGCTTAATATCCTAGTTTATTTCAATAAACCATGATTCTACTAGATATAGATAAGCAAGTTATGAGTATACAATGCAAATCTTTCAGTATTTTATTACAGCCACCAATTTTTCCAAGGGCAAGGAGGCTAATGGTTTCAGCACCATGGAAAGCTCCTAATGAGCAACTTGAAGGATAAATCTTGGAAAAGAAATAAGGCTTTTAAGCAACCCACTCCCCAAAGAGTGTGGATTTTTAATAATAGGACTCCTGGCAAAGTGAAAAATCTCTCCTTTATTACTCTTCCCCCAAATGTGTACACTGTGTTACTAGTGTATGGTGTATTGATTTTTTGGGGCAACTAGATTAGGTGAAGTAGTTTGTGGCTTAGTTTACACAATATAATAGCTAGTTTATGATAGCACCACAATTATCAAATAGCATTTCAAGAGAATATCATTACCTTTACTGTTTTTAGCACCAAATTAATAACAATTTATTCATCCATTTCTAACTAGCATGTATCATTTAGCTTAGGCCCATTTGGCTCAAAATCAATATTTCAAATGTGTTTCGATTTTAATTATTATTACTATTTTAGATTATGTTTTTAATTTTATTCTTGCATCTGAAAGAAAACTCCAATTTTGGTGTAGTTATATAAATAAAATAATAAATAAATGTCCACATTTGGGCCAAGGGCAATAATTTCCCTGTCTCTATTTTACAGATTTGTGATGTCCATTAAATACTAACTAACAACACATTTTTCCATGATAAGCAATATATTTGGACAAATGAATGGAACTGTCCTCATGTAAAAGCAGAACAGTGGTGCAAATTATAAATAGCCTAGAATACTGAATATTTTAATGCAGTTTCAAATAGCAACAAATCAGGGTTTTTTAATTTAAATTCAAGTAATACCTAATGGAACATTGTGTGAGAGGTGACATTGTGTACTTTGAGATTTATAGATGTTACAAATTCTGAAGTTACTTCCAAGTTTCTCATCTTCTAAAGCAGACAGGAGCATACATATGACTAAACATTAAAATGAAAGGAAAAGAAACAAAACTGCTAAGCTTGTAAGCCGCCCTGAGTCTTCGGAGAAGGGTGGGATATAAATGTAATAAAAATAAATAAATAAAATAAAATAAATAAAAATCCACTATTCCATTCCATTCGCTTTCTAGATACTCTCAGGAGCATCCTTCCTGTGTGCTGAGGAACAAGGAAGACGACCAAGCTTCTTGCATCTCCAAACTCTTTCTTTGTCAGTGTGTCTTCCTATCTCTCAGGCAACTCCTTGCTCCTACTTCCTGTTCACCGTGATCTTATGAGAAAGAATGTGGAATCTGGATTACCTATGGGCTTGGTGCCTCTGAGAGGTTACATTCATTTTATCTGCATCTGGAAGAGAGAAAGATGAACATATGTGGCAATCACTGGCTGATGGGAGAATGGAGAAAGAGGAGCTGGATCACTTCTGGTTTGTGGAAATGGACATAGGAAGGGCTAACTATATTATCTTTTCTGCTGATGATATTGAATTTGTTCTAGTATACATACCCATATATTTTTTTTGCTTAACAGCCTTGTGTTGAAAGGATTCATCCTTGCAAATTAAAATGATACTTATTTTATTTATTTTTTTATTTATTTATTAGTTTTTTATAAACCGCCCTTCTCCCGAGGGACTCGGGGCGGTGTACAGAGGAAGGAATGTATACAGATTGAACAATAAAAATAATAAAAAACAATAGTGAAAACAAACTGGGACCCCAATTAACGCTATCATGCCAGGCCGGACTGCTGGAACAGGAAAGTTTTTAAGTCGCGTCGGAAGGTACGGAGGTCGGGGGCCATCCGGATTTCGGTTGGTAAGCTGTTCCAGAGGGCTGGCGCACCCACTGAGAATGCCCTCCCCCTGGGGGCCACCAGCCGACATTCCTTGAGCGGTGGCACCCTGAGGAGGCCCTCTCTGTGGGAGCGCACAGGACGGTGGGGTGCTGACATTGGCAGAAGGTGCTCCCGTAGGTAGTCCGGACCCATGCCATGTAGGGCTTTGTATGTCATTGTTAGCACCTTGAACTTCACACGGAAGGCAACCGGAAGCCAGTGCAGCGCACGGAGGAGAGGTGTGATATGGGAGTATCGGGAGGCTCCCAAGAGTGTCCGTGCCGCTGCACTTTGCACCAGTTGAAGCTTCTGAGTGGATCTCAAGGGCAGCCCCATGTAGAGAGCGTTACAATAGTCTAGGTGAGAGGTCACAAGGGCATGGGTGACTGTACGTAAGGAATCCAGGTCCAGATAAGGCCGTAGTTGGCGAACTAGTTGAACCCGGGAGAAGGCCCCCTTGGTCACAGCTCCTATGTGGTCTTCCAGGGAGAGCTGCGAGTCTAGGAGGACACCCAGGTTGCGGGCCCTATCAACAGGGGGTAGTAACTTGTCCCCGATGTTAAGCAATGGGACGTTCTGAATATCCTGGCTTGCCAGTACGTACAGCCATTCAGTCTTGTCCGGGTTCAGTTGAAGCCTGTTTCTCCCCATCCATTCCCGGACCGCTTTCAGGCAGCGGGACATCACGTCTAGGGCATCACTGATATTGTTTGGAGTTGAGATAAAAAGCTGGGTGTCATCAGCATACTGATGGTACCCTACTCCAAAACTGCGAATGATCTCACCCAGCGGTTTCCAGGTAGTCCCTAAAATACTGCATAATAGCAAGGTTCAGCCATCCTATTTTCCATTATCATTCCAAAATTGGAAGTAGAAATATAAATGGAGTTCCTATTTGGTCCAAGGGGAAAAAAAGCCTGTTCTTCTCCTGCCGTTGAAATAAGTGGTAGCAACCAAGCTGTAAATAACCTGTTGAATCAATAAGCACTTCCTGGATACTCTTGGGTGGCTGGTACATGAACTGGAGAAGAGCCAAGAGAACCAAATACTCAATAGAAAGATGGTGTGTGTGTGTGTGTGTGTGTGTGTGTGTGTGTGTGAATAAGCTAGACAGGGCAGATTTATTCCATTATACCCACACCTTTCCTCTGTCTTAAGGCTAATGCCTGGGAAGTATTGGAATCACATGTGACTATTTTCCTCCATCTGCTGAATTTCTACTTGTCTTGTAGCATTTGTTTCTTTTTCCTTTGACAAAAGATTCCCAAAGACCAGACAAGAGGGCCCTTGGGTTTTACTGCTTTTTAAAAATTATCTTGAGGCATATAAACTGTGAAAAGTAATTGTTACATTACAAGAGGAAGCAAATGATCCTGAATTATGCAATGGCTTTTAACTGAGGCTATTTACTTGATTGGCTGAGGGAGTGAGAGGCAGCTAATTAAATGTTGGTGTTTGTTTTTTAATCAGCTAGATGTTTAGACAATGGAGAGGTGGCAGACGTTTAGGATTTAGAATGAACAATTTCTATTATATCCTTTCATTGTTATTTTGCTGGTTACATAAGGATAAAAGCCAAAAATGCAAACAGCAATTTGAAGTTTTTAAAAATCTGTCAGTCTGTTGCAACACTACTTATATATACAAATTTAAAAGTTATTTTGTGGAATTGTCCCAACATTATCATATGTGCTGATTATCATATTGTGGTCATTCTCTCTCTCTCTCTCTCTCTCTCTCTCTCTCTCTCTCTCTCTCTCTCTCTCTCTCTCTCTCTCTCTCTCTCTCTCTCTCTCTCTCTCCCTCCCTCCCTCCCTCCCTCTCTCTCTCTCTCTCTCTCTCTCTCTCTCTCTCCCTCTCTCTCTCTCTCTCTCACATACACACACATACACACACACACATCAGAATGAAGCCTACTTATAGAAAGTAAGATTCATATGGAGTTCTTGCCTGCTTTAATTAAAAATCCCATGGTGCCAGTGATAATGATGCAAAATCATGTGATGGTGCCCATTGTTTGAAAGGTTTCTGGTCCCCGATCCAGCCTCAGTTTCCTTTAGGTAATGTCTCTTGCAATGGAGAGATGGAAATAGGCCACTATTTGAAATGCCTCCATGCATTCAGAGGATAAAAACATAGGAAAGAGTTTACAGCAATTATAAATCAGAGATAATGTTACTCAGCTATCATTTCAAGCGATAGTTGCTATGTACAGGGTCATTTGGATTAAGCTAGGATTACCAGGTTATAAAATCTGCATACACATACATACAAAAGGTCTTTGAATGTTTTGTTTCCTTCAGGGACTCGACTGGGCTTAAAAGGAGAATTCCTATTTGCTTTGCATGCATCAGCCACAACAGAAACCTGTCTAGTGGTAAGAGGAGACCTTAAATTACCTCTTGTTCCATCTCTGTTAAAATGCAGGTGGTTACTGTTGTTGACACTCAGTGATAAGTGAAGACTTTTTCCATTGGAAAGAATCTCAAGAATCCGAGTTCATTTTTCATACCATTTTCCTGCCAATGCCTTGTTTCACCTAGCCTTTTAGAACAGGATATAGATAAGAGAGGTAAAAAGTCTAGAGGACATGATAATACAGGATCTTAAATATCCCCCTCCCTCTCTTCCTCTCTCTCATTGGCAGTCAATAATAATAATAATAATAATAATAATAATAATAATAATAATAATAATAATAATAATAATAATAATAATAATAATGACACAAAAATTTGTGAAGCCTTTCAGATTATTTTCACCAGTGAGGCACTAGCTTGACACTGTTCTGGGGCTGTAACAGAGGTTCAGCCATACTAGCTAGGCCTCAACAAAGAAGCAAGAAGTTCCTCTCCCATAAATAATATGGTGAGACATAACATACAGAAACCCATACCAGACTGATCACTGCCTGGGTCAACAAGGACATACTACATAGTGGAGTCTCTGGACATCTGATGACAAATGAGTGACAGGACTCAGGACTGTTGGCTGAGCAGCCAGAACCAACAGCTGCAGGACTACCTGAAGAAAAGTTGTTTGAGGAATCAAGGTGCCCTATGGCAGAGATCCCCAACCTTTTGGGCACCAGGGACCAGTTTTACGTGGAGAGGGTTTTTTTTCACAGACCAGAGGGGGCGTGGTTTTGTGTGCTGCCTGCATCCCGCAAATGGGGATTTTGCTTGTTTGTGTGGTTCAGTTGCTGGCATGCCCTGGCCTGGTACCGATCCACAGACCAGGAGTTGGGGACCCTGCCCTATGGAAATAACATCAAGAGTTATTTGGATGAAACTGGATGAAAAACATCACTATACTGGGCCAGCCCTCCGGCAGCAAGCGGAGTAGGGGAGCGGGGATCCATTATACCAGTTCCTTACCTCTGCCTGGCTTGTTCTGTGGCCTTATGGTAGCGGCATTGGGTGCAATGTGTGAGGCGGCATATGGCCAGTTTTGGCATGATGTGGCTGTTTGCTGCTGGCTGCGGCCATTTGCCACCTCGCGCGTTGCACCTAATGCTGCTGCCATGAGGCCACGGAACAAGCCAGATGGAGCTAAGGAACTGGTATACCGGTTTCTTACTGCTGTCCAGTTTGTTCCACGGCCTCATCACAGAGGCACTGGGCTGGAGGCATCAAAGAGCCGGTTTTGGCATGGCATGGCTGTTTGCCACCTTGCGTATTGCACCTGATGCTGCTGCAATGCGGCTCGGTTGAAAGTAGCTATGGAACAGGTGGGGCAGGTTCCCCCCTCACCTGTTGATTCAGCTACAATTTTGGTGGCTCTGTAGGCAGAGCTGCGAAGTTTTCTTCTCTGACAGAGAAGAGAACAACACAGCTCTGCTTACAGAGCCACCAAAGCAGCAGGTGGATCGCCGGAGGTTCAGGGAGAGGGTGCTGAAGTGGGTGGTTGGGCCATTGGCAAGAACAATGTGGTTGAGCAAAAAGTGGCCTCAGAACAAGTGGGGCAGGTAAGGAAAGAAATCCTTGCTCCCCCCAGAATTGCCTTTCTTTCCTTACCTGACTCCCAGCCCTGTGCTGTTTCTCCTTCGCAGTCTACCACTGCCACTTGCAAGGACAAAGGAAGTATTTTTGGGGGTGGGGGTGGGGGGAAAGGTCAATCAATCAATTCCAACTTCTTGTGAAAGATTGCAAAGTTGGAATTGATTGATTGACCTTTCCCCCCCAAAAAAACCTTCCTTTGTTTCCTTGCATGCTTCAGCACCCTCCCTCCCAGAGCCTCCAATGCTTCACCTGCTGCTTTGGTCAGCCTGCCAGCCCCCACCTCAACGCCCTGCCCACCGCTGCCTAGCATGGCCACCCCAGGGCTGCAGGGACTGGCCTGGCATGGGAAGGGCACACGTCCTACCCTACTCCCACCATGCAAGGTAAAGTTGCCACCCTCCTCCTGATGCCCTCACCTTCCCCAAGCATTTTTTTTACTAACCTGCCTTTCAGCTGCATTCCATTTCTCTGTTCGCTTCTCAGCCTTTTCTGCATGTTTGTGGGACTATTGGTAAAAAAAAAAGTTCCATCAGACTTTCTAACTTCTTGAGATCTTGGGGGAGGCAAGGGCATCTGGGTGGGGGCGGGCCCAGCAACCTTACCCTGCGCAACTTCAGCAGGTGTCTGGCAGGGGAAGGGAAGCAACTGGTCTACCACCATGCCAGTGCTGCCGCGTTGTTTCTCTACCCCATGCACAGGCCCCGCCCTACACCTCACATGTTCACTCAGGATAGTGAACGTTGTAATACCTGGAGATGGCAGAAGATAAGAGAAAGAATTGGACAAAATCACCAAAGGCCTGCAAATAGAAGTAGAATGACTGGGGCAAAAGAAAGCAAAGATAATACCAATAGTAATTAAGTGCCTTTGGATGCAATGCCAAAACATCTAGAGCACTACTTGAATACCATTGGCACTGACCATCAGTCAACTGCAGAATGCAGCTTTGCTTGGAACAGCTTACATCCATACTGTAATGATACCATCAAATACCAGCAAATGTTGATTAATGCAGAGCCCTGGTTCAAGATGGGCCATTGATGACAGCAAAACAGCTGCCTATCTAACTAGTCTGTGAGCACTTGGAATACTGGCTTTAAAATACCATATCTGCTTTCCCTACAGTAAGAGAAAATGCAGCTGAGTCATCTAAATTGTTTTCAAGATGAATGTGAAGGTATATCTTTATGTTTTCTGTACAAGACTCTTGGTATAGACCCCAAACACCTAAGTGACTCTCTGTGTGGGGTTCACAACCAAGGAATTTACTTCTTTCCATGACCAGGAGCACACCAAATTTAAAAGCACCTGTTGATGATATAAATGTATCTGCAAAGCTCTTTGTGGCAGCAAAGCCCAAGGCATTGTAATACAAGATGTTTGGATTGCCTCCTTAGAGCATGACTTTATTTTTTTCTGTCAGTTTCCTGGAAAGTCTCAAATGCTATAGAGGTTCTCTTGTGGACTAATAATGTCTCCTACTTTGCTGTCCTCCCTCCCTTTCTTTCTCTCCTCAATTATGCTGGTGAAGGAAGAAGCAGTACTAACTACTGTGCCCTGCCCTACTGCATAATGGAAAGTATGAATTATCTTTTTTAAAAACATCCTTGGGAACAAGCAAGTGCAAGGTGTCTGCACAAAGTGCCTTGGGAACTTAACCTAGCCTGGCAAGTTCACTGTGGTTGAACTGCACTGCAGTCATTAATTAGCTGTCTTTTTGGCTGCCATAATCATCTGATAAGCCCTGAGAGCTCCTTCTTTCCATAAGGAAAGGGAGTCTAACACGTATAAAGCAGGCCAGATCTATAGAAGGGGTTAGTATCAAGGCTGCAACTCTGCATTCAGATCTTGCTGTTGCTACAAAAGTTGTGATGGGGGTTCAAGTCAGTTTTTGACTCCTGACAACTGGCTAGACAAGTCAGTGCAGTTTTCTTGACAAAATTTCAGACATGGTTTGCCATTACCTATTTTCTAGAACTGAGAGAGGGGGTCTGGCTCAAGGTCACCCTCCTGGCTTCCCACCTAAGGCAGGACTAGAACTCCCAGTCTTGCAGTTTCTAACCTGGTGCCTTAATTACGATTGCAAACTATATCTCAGATATGAAATCCAAAATACAAACTGGCAATAAATACAATAGTATAAGCAACCAAAGGAGGACTCCACTGGGTTAGGACGCTGAGCTTGTCAATCAGAAGGTCGGCAGTTTGGCAAGTCGAATCCCGAGTGTTGCGTAACAGAGTGAGTGCCTGTTACTCATCCCAGCTTCTGCCAACCTAGCAGTTCGAAAGCACGCAAAAATGCAAGTAGAAAAATAGGTACCACTACGGTGGGAAGGTAACAGCGTTCCATGAGCCTTTGGCGTCTAGTCATGCCGGCCACATGACCACGGAGACATCCTCAGACAAGAGTTGGAAATGACTAGCACGCATGTGCGGGGGAACATTTACCTTTAATATATATATATATATATATATATATATATATATATATATATATATATATATATATATATATATATATATATATATATATATATATCCCTTCCTCACCTAGGATGCCTATTGATTTTAATGAAATTTTTGTCAACAACCTTTCTCCCAAAAAAGATTTAACCCTGTCCTGTCCCAAGCAAGACAAATTGTAAATTGGATGAGTCTTAGAAGAACTATAGCGATTTTTAGGCCTGTTGTACAGGCTATATTCAAATGTATATTCTTCCAAAAACCCAGTGGCTTTGCATAGCCATGTACAACTAGACTTTATATATATATCACGGACCTTGCTTATTTTACATTTCCTGATTGTACCATATTGATGCTCTTGGTCACACTTTCCACTCCCAATTGGCATTTTGAGTGGGCTGTCTGTATAGCCCTTTTCCTAGCAAATGATTAGTAGGTATGCATACAGTGGAGCAAATCTTCTGATAATAAAGCTGTGGGAAGAAGTTGGGCAAATGGGCTGGTCCATTTGCATAACTGTGATCTATCTAGATGTTTATCACAAAACAATCAGAAAAGCTAATTGTAGGGAAGCCAAATATACAAATACGAATTGTTACTCAGAAAAGGGCATTTATGAACTGTCTACAGTGATTGATGTTTGTGGGTAAGTCTCATCTTGTGTTCTGGGAAGATATGCAGTTCCTCATAGATTTAGGAAGTAGCTGCTTCTATTTTAAAAGTTTGTGTATTAGGTCAACAAATATCTGTATACCTTACCATATTCCCCCAAAGGAGGTTTTTTTTTTGTTGCTATTGTTCTGTGCAATCTGCTGTTGGTAGCTTCTTGCAATTGGCAAAATGGGTCATATGACTCATCTCCTTCAGTAAAAAATTGCCATATTTTTAGGTGTGGAAAAGTTCCAAAAGTGTATGGAAAAATACTAGCTCTGCTTGAGACAAATAAATTGGACAATGCATTTGTCACTAGCAGAAAGATGCCAGGACCCATGCATCAGTTGGTTGGTTGTGGTCATCTACAATTCTCATCTCAGATTTCAGTGTTGCTTTACTGGAAACATGAGATAGATAGTTACTTCATAAACCCATCTATGTAGTTTACATGGCAACTGCTCAGAAACGATGTGGCAGTGCCAACTTCTAGGTTGTTTTTAACCTTTCTGCCTAGCCTGCTACCCTCAGATTTCCTAGTGGTTTCTCCTCCAAGTACTAACCAGATTTGAACCTGCTTAGCTTTTTTTTTTTGCAGTTAGGGTTTGGGTAGTTAGAGGAACTTTGAAGAGCAATAAAGTACCAAAACTTCTGATATGTGCAGAATTTATGAGGATATGTGACAGACATCTGCAGCTTTTATTTCTTTTCACAGCTTGTAAGTATTTCCTACAGTTCTGTTTATGCAGAAAGCTGACCTATAGATTATTTATGTACTATTGGCAATTTATTGATGGCAAATTGATAAGAAAATTGGCAAATAATTGATACAGTAGGTTATTTATCTAGGGGTAGTGTCTCTTACTATCTTGGTTTGGATGGTGTCAGAATCAGTAGCCCTCTAGGCTCCAATAAATGACTTACCTATCATCTGCAACTCATATTAGTTTATTTAAACAATCTATATGGCTATCCATCTTAATTCTGGACAGTTCACAATAACAACAAAACCAGTAAATAAACAATCATAAAAGCAATAAAAACAGTTAAAGAAGGTGCACCATTGTTAGACTTACCGTAAAACCAGCTTTGGGACAGATCCTCCTACTGAAAGCCTATCTGGGGTTTCTAAGAATCAACAGTGACTTGATGGTATGGAAGCAATCAAACAAAATCAAACCATCTACTACCCAGTTCTTTTACTGATGATGTTCAGGACTGCATCTCAGAGCAGGAATATATATGTAAGACAACTATTTTTCTCAAATGGTTTCTGGCATGCATTCAGAATGGTGATGTGCAAAGCCTTCGGTAATATTTCTTTTTAAAGTCTACCTGTAGCCTAGGGGCACTTACTGGAATTCTTTTCACCCGCATTAAAACTCAATCCTATGTGAAATCAGACCAGCTTTTTAGCAACAGGCCCACTCTTTTGTGATTGAGCAATAAAGCTATTCATTATAGGTCGGCTGTCAGGAGGAAGGAGAGTCAGCTTCACAAAGCAATAGATGTTATGTATATCTCATGTAATATCATGCAGGACTAAGTCTTTTTTTATATATAAATGAATCTTTATTTACATTTCGTGTTAAAAACACACCATACACCAACAAAGACAAAAAAAAAACATTTACAATATACAAAAAACGAAGAAATCGAAACATTGAAAACCATTTCAAAAATTTCACATTATATCTACTTCTAAACTAACAATTATATTCCACTCATTAAGTCTCTTATAACCATCCACCTCCAAAGCTTATTCATTAACAATGACTATATCACTTCATTTTTGACCAACCTCCAAGCCACCCTCATTTCTTTAATCTTTTATCCATCCAAATATACCATTTATTCCATGATAGAAATGCTGGTGTCTCTTCTTTACCCTTCAACTTCTTGGTCAATGTGTCTGCTTCTGCACAATCAAGTATTCTCCTAATTATAACTTCATCCGGCGGGGTATGATTTGCCTTCCAAAATTGAGCATACCCCATCCTTGCCGCCGTTAAGATACGGTATGTAAAACCAAATACCATATATCCTTCTTAATATTTCCAGGCCTGGAGCCAAGCAGATACGTCTCTGGTTTAAGATCAACTAAACACCCTGTGATTTCCTCTATCCATTTTTGGATCCTCATCCAATATCTAACCACTTCCGGACATGTAGGACTAACAGTCTTGAATACACCAGTCTGAAGTTACTTGGAGAAGGAAATTTGGAATATGGAATGCTTTCCAATTGCCAAGGTAACTTAGCAAATATTTCCTTTCTGGCACTGGACTGAAACTCCAAATATGCAACCAAAAATAACTGCCTGGGAGAAGAGGGTAAGATGGCACATTGTTGCTATAAGTCAGAAATATGCCATCTCTTTTAAAAAGTCTTTTTTTATGGGCAAGTAGGATGATTAATTAGGGAGGGGGAAAAAACCCAGCCATAGTTACCTGTGCTGAAGATCAAGATTGCTATTCTCTACATCTCTATTTTGAGTTAATTTGGGGAATCACTGCAGACTTTTCTATGTTCTAGTTGTTCTAGTAATTGTTTCAAAGTATCCACTTGGTAAGGGATTTGCCTTGTTTTAGTAAGTAAAATAAAACAAAAACGGCATTGTAAGGAAAGAAAATGAAAAAAAAATATGGTCTTGCTTTGTTTTTTAAAATCATACTCTATTTACTATCCAGAGATAAAATGGAGAAAAAAAACAACTCATTCTTTTCCAGTTGACTTGAACCCCATTAAAATCCCAAGCACAGAAGCCTTCCATTCAGATAGCATGAGTCCTGAGAGTTGCTTATTCCATACTTGGGTGGAAAATTATTCTTTGTGTATAAATCACCACAGAATCCTTGGCATATCTTTCCTTCACTGGCCATGTTATTCTTTTCTTTCACCTCTTCAAAGGAATCGCTTTTCAAAGGTCTTTTTTTCACCTTCCTACGCCTACACATATAAAAATGGCTTCTACTTATTTGTCAACATGTCCCACTTTCAGTCTTCATAACAGCTCCCAGCTCTGTAGCTAGCAGAGAATGTAGTGACCAGTATGCCAAGAACAGAAGGACGTTGCCTTTTGTCCCCCTCAGAGCTGAACCCGAGCTCGGCAATATATGACTGTCTCTTCCCAGACATTTTGTCTAGAGTAGAAGTCAGCCAAAAAATGAGAATCAATTTATTATAAAGCACAACTCACAAATGTCACTCCATTATGGCAGGCTTTCCTTCACTGCTCTGTTGGAGAGATAAGTCCGGGGTACAAAATTGTTGTTTATTGTCTTATGGACAGCCATTGAATGCTGTAGTGAACTCATCTCAGCGTTCAATTGGCAGGAATACAACTTTTTAAATATATCACCATATATTTAAACCATAGCCAAATCTCAGATGTGGTTGGTTAGAAGAGGATCCAAATCTGGCATTACCAGGGATTTGTTGAGATATTTTTGTTCATTTTTTTAGGTCTATACAACCCAGAAAGAGGTCTATCATTTATTCCCAAGCTCAGTGCCCTTCTCCCCTTTTACAATTGCTACCAGATTGTAACATAACCTCCTTTGAGTTGAGCTTATCTCCTGATGTTTTCACGGACAAGCTCAAATTATTTTCTGGGAATCAATTTAAAAACTGCCACTGCCTTTTTCTGGGATGGTTTACAATTTCTCAGTTTCACTTACAGCTTTGGTTTCTCCTAGTGACCTCCCATCCAAATGCAACTAGGTCCAATATGAAGCCAAGGTCCCCATCAGATAACCTGCAGCAGTTGGCCAATACTGCCATGTGGATGAGCTCTGTCCATTTGGAGTATTTTGACTTGCTCTCTCTGGCTATAAATCTAAAGTTGCCACAGGGCATCCATAAGTCTTTTATCGTTTTTTTCCAAGAAGGCTTTTTTATGCCCATTGAAGGCTTAAGCAAAGGGATCAAGACCTGTTGGACAAGGAAGACACATTTACAGGTTAGCATGGATGGTGAAAGACTCATCTGCAGCCATTGCCATGTGGAAGAGATTACAGGAAAGAAATGGGTTGATGAAACCTAGTCCGCCTCAGCTTAGTCTGAAGAGACACCTGCTCCCTCCTTCTCCTCCTCCACCTCCTCCTCCTCATCTTCCTTCTGCTCCTCCACTGCCCCTTAGATCCATATGCCAGGAGCAGATTCTGAGATTTAATATAGTTCGATATGGTGATTTTTCTCTCAACTGCTCCTGACCAATTCCCTTAGAAAGATTCATGTCCTAAAAGGGAAGAAAAGTGTAGAGGAAGAGAAAGAAATGGAGTAAATTTAATTAGTTTTACTGCCTATTTTATGGTGCAAATTTATGTCTCGGTTTTTAATAAAATATCACAGATGATTTATGTCTGATCCATTTAAGGGATAAGGGGAAGAGGGGGATGTCCTGACTAGGAGCATGCCAAACATTGAGGAAATGCTTCCCTTTGAGGGTGAGCTGATGAAATCATCCTATCAAAGTAGAACTGTGAAGATGGCTGATGAAATGCTTATGTTAGTACAGGTCAGAATAACCACCTTGTATCACTTTACTTTGTCTCTCCTTTGCTGCCTTATTGATTGGTTGATTGACTGATTGATCAAATAGATTTATATCCTTCATTTTTTTTGTTCAAAAACTAAAAAGGACAACTCCCATCTTATTTTCTGTGTAACACTCCCCA
Source organism: Vipera berus (assembly GCF_964194415.1). Classification (NCBI taxonomy): domain Eukaryota; kingdom Metazoa; phylum Chordata; class Lepidosauria; order Squamata; family Viperidae; genus Vipera; species Vipera berus. The sequence continues at coordinate 304,342,876 of NC_138202.1, read as the reverse complement.
CCACCACCACCACCACCACCACCCCATGGGGCAGGTGGAATTGAGAGAAAAGAACTGGTTCCTTTGATGGATCTCTGTGCATCTGTGGCAGCCCCTTTTCTTGAAGTGAAGTGGCCAGTTGAGGCACATCACCCTATCTTTGATGCTTCATAAGGTAGAGCATATCACTTCCAGCACCTTTTCCCTTTAAACAGAAAGTTGCATCTCCTCTGATGCTGGAAGTGAAGCATTCAAACAAATTGTGTTGCCTTAAACGAGCCAAATAATTAATCCTAGGTGGTTAAGGTTACTATTTTTTCTTCCTGCTAGTGTTCATCTTGGCTTTGATTTTAGTGGATGTGAAAGATCTGCTTCCAGTCAGATCTGTGCATATTTTTTTCTTTGTTTTTTTACATCTCTTATGAGATTGTGGAGGACAGAGAAATAATGTTATGATATTTGAACACTTTGAGTATCATGCTTACTAATTTTTACAGGAGGCTTATTTTTAACTGTACTTGTTCACATTCTTCTTTTTTTCTTAGCATAGATTAGCAACTATGGAGGAAAAACATGAAAATTCTGCATAATGCCTTTGGATTGGTTGTGCAGATTTTCATCCTGAAATAATTGTAGTTCTGCAAACATGACTGAAATTAAGAAGACATGTACTGGTGCACTTTGAGGACTGAAATAAAGACATCTTGATTGATCCAGAGAGAGAGATCCATAAAAGTTAACATGGATTTTTTTTTATCCTAATCTTGGTAAAGATGAATGCAGAAGAGCAAATAACAAAACAGCAACAAATAAAGATGTGGTTGTTTCTTTGTGTCCTACTTGGAACTAATCTTTCTTCCATTAGTTCATCACTGAGTTCCTGCTAAACACCCTGTGGGAACAACAGTTTCCAGAGCAGACTATGGAAACTTTCAAAGCACAAACACTTGAGGCATATTCTCATGGGCCTCTTCGTATTTGGCAGCTGGAGTTTCCAGTCAGACCCTGATCATTTCCTTGTGGGGACTGCCACAGACAAAAGTGATCACATGCACACTGATGGCACATGCCACCTATCAACCGAGATCAAGCCTTTGGCATGTCACCAAAATCATTCAGAGGGCTGTTTTTTCAGTGGTGTGAACAGCTTATCTACTCTAATTGTAGCACAACCATTAGGCTGAGTGAGGCAGTTGTCTCAAATGGCAGATTAAGTAAATTCAACTGCCTGTCTGGCCTGTGTTGGTTCATGGAATTGAGAAATATGATCTCCTTATTTATCCCAGAGAGCACTATTACTTGGACCAGCACTAAACTTACTAGATAACTATGACTCCCTTAATCTGGATCAACTATTCTGTCTATCTATATGTACCTAGTGGTTATATTACTCTTCTGTATATAGTTTACAAAAAATAAAAACAAAAATCAAATATATTTTACATGGATTTGAATATTCACCAGAGGGAACTTCCAGAAAAAAACCAAAAACTCTATTGGGCTGAAAGTAAATGTAGTTAAGGGTTTAACCATTCAGACTTAACTTTTCCTAATGTTTTATCATTCACTGGAGTGTAAAGGAGTATATTAAACCTTCATTGTGACAGATTGGCCCCCATAAAAATGCTCTTTGCCTGAAATAAATAAACATCTTTGCTTCTTGGGCAAACAGCATTTTCATGTAGGAAAATATTTTTATAAGAAAATGTCATAATTTAACATCATCTCACCATTGGCATGGATGTGAGTGGTATTCATTCCAATGTTTCCACTAATAATATCACTTTCTACAGGGGAACAATCCTGTCATACAGCATCACAGTCTGGTTTGGAAGCATCACTGCTTCAGATAGGAAGTTGGTGCAGAGAGTGGTGAGGATGGCCGAAAAGATCATTGGCAGTTTCCTCCCTCCCATCCAGGACATAGCACAGAAGTGTTGCTTGAGCAGGGTCCGTAAGATTATCTGGCACACTACCCATCCTCTTCACAACCTGTTTTCTTTGTTACCTTCTGGGAGGAAGCTTTGTGGTATCCGCAGCAGAACATCCAGATTCAGCCATAGTTTCATTCCATACAGCATTAACCTTGTGAACTCTCAAGCTTCCTCCTTCCATTATATATTTAAGATGGACAGTATTTAATATTTATTTGTTATGTATATGTAGGGGTGTGGGTCTATACATATGTGTATATAGTATGGTTAGGTGTGTGTCATGTATGTGTTCCACTCTGAGAGCAGGCAACTAAATTTCATTTTTGATGTGTGCCGTTGTGCCCACAGTAAAAAAAAAATGACAATAAAGGTTATCTTATCTTATCTAAAATACTTTAAAATGGTGAATAGAATGGGGATATTACACTATTATCATTTTGGGCTTCCTCGAGGCAACTTGATTATTCCAGGTCTCTTGGCTTACTATCCCCATGATTCCCAAATATTCCTTATATTGTTAGGGGTAATACAAAACAGTCATACTGAACCCAGATTGAGAAAATCTAAGAAAAGCTTCAGATCATCACCATTAAGGATGGTCTTATGATAAACTTCATAGATATTACACCTTAAGCTCATTTCCAGTTTGGTCCGCAGTGAGATCAATGTCCTTCATCAGATCTTTAGTTACTTTTCAATGAATATTTATGATGTAACAGTTATACCATCCCGGCTTTGTTCCATTTTTTAAAAAATGTGTAGTAACTTTCAGTGATATTCCTTAACAACCAACACAATATTCAACATGCCTTTCCTGAAGAAATTCAGAGCTTTTAGTCATCTTTTCCACATTTTCGCCTATTTGGTTTAACTCCTAGCAGTGTTCTGTAGATCTGGGAGTTGAAGTCCATTTATCTTCAACTTGCCAAGGTTGAGAAACACTGCTGTAGATTGTTAGTACTGATGATACATCAGGAATTTCTAGAAGGAAGGTTGAACAAGAGATTTCATTGCCGCCTATATGAAGTGTGCTGTGAATGGAAGTGCTTGTTTTCACTATGTGTAAATTTATCATTGCAGGTGCTTCCACTGAGCAATTTCCTAGCAAGAGCTGAGGTGCAAGCATATTCCAGTGGGTCAGGATGCTATTGTGGTGCTGAGCTGATTGCCTGACTCAGCTTCCTTCTATCGCAAGGCTTAGCATAGTCTTTTTATAAAAACATCCTTGGCTACAATGGCAGTGGTCCCTGTGTGTGTAGGTAACATGTGTCAATTTTGGCCAACAAGTGACAGACACTGGATGCATCCAAATGAGTTTTATTATGCAGCCTACATGGAAGCCATATTTACCAAAGAAGAGGTAAAGCTAAGGTAAAGGTAAAGCTAGTTCAACTTAAATTAATTAAACACAGTGAATAATGCAAGTACTCAACCTGTGTGAGGCAACTCTACTTTGCCTCAAAGAGGAAACTCTCCTACAATGGACCCTACCATAGTATTTGCCCAATTGTACTCTTTTGTTCTTTAGAAGTGCATCAGAGAAGATCTGCAAAGCTTTACAAAGCAATTTCAAAGGGGTGCTTCACCCAAAGCATGGCTACAGCTAAGCACCCCTTTGAAGCTTTCCACTCCCACAAGGATTCCTCTGTCTTTAATACCTTTCTCCTTTTGCCATATTATATTTTAGAATTAAATTGTATATTTGGGGGTTGCCTCCAAAGCTTTGGAGGTTTTATGTAGGTCTCATGTGACAGAGGTGTTTTTTGCAAAATCCAAAGAGAAGGAAGGAAGGGTACTTACGTTATAAGGAATTCTTTTTAAAACATAGTTTAAAGATTAACCCAATTACTTGATTCACAAAAATTCATTGACTGGAGTTTTAGTCCTTCATGCAGCATGAACTCCAGCAAAGAAAGACAGAAAGAAACAACATTAACAAATTAACACAAACCCACCTACTCACTCCCCAGACAGTTCAGAGAATCATTCACTTCCTAAACAGCCTCATTCCCTATTTCAAGTGGTAAAACTTCTCTGGACAGAACTTTTGACTCAGACTGATGAAAGATAGAAGTGAAATGGCAAAGGAAGAGAAACAAACAATTGCCAGATCATTAGACAGCAGGTATACTGACCATTTTCACTGCAGAGATGGCAAAAAATAGCATGAAAAGGTTTTGTGGCATGACAGAGAGGATGTATGTAAGAGGAAGAAGGATGACATTGGTAATTCCAACAAAGGAAGAAGGAACCCAGATGCAAATAAATATAATCTCCTTGAGGTAATAGCAAGCAAATGGAACATATAAAGCTGATAATTAAGTTAGTCACCAGCAGCAAATTACAGCTCTTAAGCCTGCAGTGACTTTAAAGACTCTTCCTTCCACCTTTTTTTCCCCCTCCCTTAAGCACCTGCCTGTTTATAAAAGGCCTGTGAGAAAACAACCCATTAAAGGAATTATGAAATGGAGCTGCCCATAACGCTTTCTGTTTCAGAATTTTCCATTCCTTTCTGCTTTGTGTAGCTATCTTAGCTAATTAGGCTTTCAAGGTACCAGGTGCCGCTGCTAATAATACACCTCCTTTCTTAGCAGTTTTCCTTAAGGTTTTTTTTCCCCCCTTTGTAAGCCAGAATACAATTCACAAAGATTGATCCTGGACAAGTACATTGAGAGAGATAATGACAAGAGAGGCAGCCTGAAAAAAGGATGACAACAGCATACATAATTTATAGAATGATCCAATAAGTGGAGAGGAAGACTGGAGTGGGGAAATGGATGGTAGACAATCTGTTTTTTTCTGGAGTCCTACTGCCTCATTGTCTACCCTGATGAAGGGACAAGATTATGCCCAGTTCATCACACATTTTGGGGAGGAGGGGATGTAAAGGCTTTAGGTCTTTCAGATTGATGGCCTGATGATATAGAAACACCAGAACTTGAACCCTTTTGGACCATGCTAGGGATTATGGAGTCCAGAATTCTCTGCCACTCTGTCACAATTTCTGACCAGTGGTAATAAAAAGTCACCAAAATTAATAGCAATTATCCAATACTCCCTGAATGTATCCATTAGTCGCCATGTAAAACTGTTTAAACTGGTGGCCGTAAGCACCATACATGGTTAACTATGGCTTTGTCCTCATTTGTACCTAACCATACCACAAGCTTGCCTAGACACCCTTTTTTTTCTCTTCTGCATTCCAATAACATTGACTTTGTCTTGTCCCCAGCCATGTGCTAAGACAGGCTTAAGCTGTCTGCAGATGTACCAGTGTTAAAGTAGAATGTTTCACTTTATTTTAATAATGTCCACGGACAGCCTCAGGCTATGTAAAATCTGTCAGAGTTTGTCATGTTTTACTTTGGATGGGTCAGGCACTTGGCGGTGAGTCAGAATAGAGGTAGCTGAGGTAAAATTAAGCATCAGCAAAGGGGGCAGAAAATTTCATGCAAACTTATTTTTCTGCCTGTTCAAGAATGCCTTCCTCCTCCAAGCCCTGTTGGGCTGACTCACTATGGCAGGGTGATCTTTAGGGAGAGCTGAGGAATGCTGGGGACCATATGCCAACAGTATATTGTATATTCCTTGCGGGATCACCCAAGGTGTGAAGGTCATCTTAGCTCTCCACCTGAAGTAAGCAGGCATTAGAATTGGCAGCAATGGTATAGGAAGATGCTGGAGGTGGATGATCACTTTAGTGACAATATCAAAGGGATGAGTTCATGCTGTGTGGGAGAAAGCAAGGTAAACCACTTCTGTATTTTAGCAACAAAACCACATGGATGGAAAATAATAAAAAAAAATCATTACCTATATATTGCTGGGTGATGGGCCTGTTAAGTTGGATGGCTCTCATCATGCCACTGAGAAAGAACTGAGTCTTTTGGAGTACTAATGGTGTTTATGATGTGGCTAGATTAAATTTTAATTGCTGGTATGGCTATATATGGAAAGGATATCCAAAGCTTCAAAGACAGAATGGAACATGGAATATAAGAAGTATGAACACGAGAAAGCTTAACACAGTGAAATATGAAAAGAAGTGTCTACTTCAATTATAGAAAGGACTTTGTGTCAATCACATCAAGCTGTGAAATGTGCTTAGAAAAATGAACATCCCAGAACATCTTACTGTCCTCGTGCAAAACCTGTTGAAAGGTCAAAAAGCCACAGTCCAAACAGAACATGATGGAAAAAAAATGTCTCTAGCCTGGCAAAGGAGTCAGGTAAGGCTGACTTCTCTTTCCTTTTTATTCAATATATATGCTGAATATATATTAAGAAAAGATGGATTGGAAGAAAATTAGCATGGAGGAAGAAACATCAAAAATCTAAGTTAAGATGGCTAAAAATGCAAAGGATCTACTACTCTGGTAATTGAAGTCAAGTGGCACAGTGAAAAAATAATAATATTAAGAAAACCAAAGAACAGATATAGCAACCAGCCATAGAACTAACAGCGAAAAGTGGTAGATAGCTTCTTATTTTATGATCAACCATGAACAGTAATGAAACAAGCAGTCAAGAAATACAAGCAGACTAGCATTTAGAGTAACAATGAAGGCCTTGGAAAAGATAATCAGATGCCATGGATACCTAAAACGGATACCTAAAATGATCAGAATAGTGCAGGCAATGGTGTTACACTCTATGGAAGTGAAATTGGACTTCGAAGCAGCAGGGTAGACAAGAGTATTGCCATTTTGATAATTGATGTTAGATAAAACTCTGGAGAATACTATGGTCAGTCAAGGAAACAAATGGCAGGGGTATAGAATAATCAATCCAGACTTCTTATTCAAGGTGCAAATAATGAGGCTCAAGTTGTCATACTTTGGACACCTTATAAGACAATCTAGCTCTGTGAACAGGGTTCCTGTGCTGGGAAAGGAGGAAGGAGAGGGGAAAAGAGGATGATCCGCCCAGTCATCTACTGTGTCAATGGGTGCATCATTGGAAGCGCTGAAAGATCAGGTTAAGGTCAGATTGTCATGAAGATTACATGGTTGCTAAGAGTAAATGTTAACTTGATAGCTCAAAGGATAAGAGTTGTATAGCATTTTTCACCCTTAAGGTGAAAGGCACCAAATATTGTGTGGTGAATTATTCTGAGTGTTTGTGCAGTGACTCTTGACTTCCAACTTGGTAACCGGAAGAAAATCTTCAGTCCTCATTTCAGATGTGTGAATTTCAGCATTTAGAATTCGTTAATCAGTGTAGCTTTTGCTGAGAATTCCGTTTGTAGTCAATGCAGCCAAAGCTGGGGACCTCTAATCTAAAATAAAAAGCCACAGACACTATAATCTTTAAAAAATAATAATAATAGGGGAGCAGCTTTAATCATTTTGATTGTCTTTTCTATTTTTTTGTTTTTTATCTTTTCCAGTTCCAGTGAAGTGACAAAACTGAACAAACCTTTTGGTTTGTTGAATAAAAATTCAGTCAGCATTTTCCACCAGCTTACTGAAGGATTTCCATTTTCTATTATCCTACTTACAGATCTCTTTGTTTGCTGCGGGAATATTACTTCTGTCACTTTCATAAATTTTCAGTCATCCTCCTGAGTCCCTGAGGTTGTCTCCTAAATAGATATTATATGTTCACCATTTATTGATGAGATTACTATCTCACCTTGTTCTTCTGCCAGGAGCTCAAGAGAGCATACAAACTGCACATTCTTTCATTTTATTCTCTGGGGAAACCCTAAGACCATCCCAAGATTATTCAGCAAATTTGAGGGTGGCAAAAGCCTCTCAGGAGGCTTTATTCAATGCTCAAACCACTGCGCTGCACCATCACAAAGAACTGAAGGCTAACCTCTTCTATGTCTACATGGAAGCAAACCCCACTTGTTTAATGGGCAGAGTTAATGTACTACTTTAAGAAAAGTATTGAGTGTGGCGTAGGAAGCAGCATATTTTTGACTTTTGTCCAAACTGTGCCACCCCTTCATCTATTTGATTTGAATGAATGAACCTTTATTGTCAAAGTACAACCAGGTATACATTAAGATTGGCTGAGCCTCCCTTCGTGCCCCCCCACAACTCACAGTGGCAACAAATCCACCATCTTATTATACCATGTGAGCTAATTGCTCACAACATACCGGCCTCGCAAGTCAATCATACATAAAGTTATTTCCCATTCAAGAGTCTGACAGCCCATGGATAGAAGCTGTTCTTCAGCCTGTTGGTACGGCTGGCTATACTCCTGTATTTCCTACCCAATGGTAGGAGAGTAAAAAGGTACCGACCAGAGTGTGAGTCGTCCCTGAGAATTTTCCTCACTCTTCCAAGGCAGCAAGCCCTGGTGATGTCATCCAGTGGTGTCAGGGGACAGCCCACGATGTTTTGTGCTGTGCTCACCACCCTCTGTAATATCTTCCTATCCGTGGCCGTCAGGCCAGCATACCAAACTGCAATACAGTGTGAGACGACACTCTCTATAGTAGACTGGTAAAAGAAAGTCATTAGCCGTTGTTCTACCCTGTTCTTCCGCAAGACCCTGAGGAACTGGAGTCTCTGTTTGGCCTTTCTGCCCCCCTGGGTTGTATTGACTTTCCAGGTAAGATCTTCAAAGAGGTAGACTCCCAGGAATTTAAAGGAGGAAACTCTCTCCACACAGCTTCCCCCGATGTAAAGTGGGGCAGGTTCCTCTCTTTTCCTCCGGGCATCTAGCACCATCTCCTTGTATTTATATTTATATTGACTTGTATTTATACAATAGAATTAGAATTAGAATTTATTAAATTTATATGCCGCCCTTCTCCCTAAGGACTCAGGGCGGCTCACAACAATAAAAAGATAAAAAACATAAAATACAAAATTTTAAAAAGAATTAAATCATAAATGTAATAAATACATAACAATTAACCCAATAAAATCTAATTTAAAACTATAGTCAGTCCAGGCTCAATTGTTGGAACAGCCATGTCTTCAGGTCACAGCGGAAGGACCGAAGGTCAAGGGCCATCCACAGCTCTGGAGGCAACTCATTCCAGAGGGTCGGTGCACCCACAGAGAAGGCTCTCTCCCTGGGGGTCACCAGCCGGCATTTCTTAGCAGATGGAACCCTGAGGAGGTTGACTCTGTGGGAGCGAACCGGGCAATGGGAGGTTGACAGTGGCAGCAGGTGGTCTCGCAAGTACCCCGGGCCTAAGCCATGTAGGGCTTTAAAGGTAATTGCCAGCACCTTGAATCGCACCCGGAGGGCAACTGGAAGCCAATGCAGCTCGTGCAGGAGTGGTGTAACATGGGAGTATTGAGATACTCCCATAAGCACCCGCATGGCCGCTTTCTGCACCAGCTGAAGCCTCCAGGTACACTTAAAGGGCAGCCCCATGTAGAGAGCATTGCAGTAATCCAGGTGAGAAGTGACAAGGGCATAGGGCATCTCGGTCCAAAAAGGGGCACAACTGGCGCACCAGGCGAACCTGTGCGAAGGCCCCCCTGGTCACAGCAGTTAGATGATCCTCCAAGTTAAGCCGTGAATCCAGGAGGACACCCAAGTTGTGGGCCCTTTCTGAGGGTGGCAATACCTCCCCCCTATCAGAAGAGATGGAACATGTTGGACAATACGAGATGCCGTTATCCACAGCCACTCAGTCTTGGAGGGGTTCAGCCCGACCCTGTTCTTTCCCATCCAGACCCGCACCGCCTCCAGGCACCGGGACATCACATCAAGGGCATCACTGGGTTGGCTCGGGGTGGAGATGAACAACTGGGTATCATCTGCATATTGATGATACCTCACCCCAAAGCCACGGATGATCTCACCCAGTAGCTTTATATAGATGTTAAACAGGAGGGGGAGAGAACTGACCCCTGAGGCACCCCACAAGTTAGGGGCCTTGGGGTAGATCTCTGCCCCCCCTGCCAATACAAACTGCGAGCGGCCCGAGAGGTAGGAGGAGAACCACCGTAGAACAGTGCCTCCCACACCTAACCCCCCCGAGCCGTCGCAGCAGGATACCATGGTCGATGGTATCAAAAGCTGCTGAGAGGTCAAGTAGGACCAGGACAGAGGAACAACCCCTGTCCCGGGCCCGCCAGAGATCATCTAACAGTGTGACCAATGCTGTTTCCATACTGTAACCAGGCCTGAAACCAGACTGGTGTGGGTCCAGATAGTCCGCTTCATCCAGGAATTGTGGGAGCTGATGCGCCACAACACTCTCAACAACCTTCGCTACGAAGCGAAGGTTGGAGACAGGACGATAGTTATTCAAGGAGGCCGGGTCCAGGGCAGGCTTCTTGAGAAGGGGCCTCACCACTGCCTCTTTTAAGGTGGAGGGGAAGACACCCTCCATCAATGAAGCATTGACAACTGCCTGGAGCCAGCCCCCTGTCACCTCCCCGGCAGCCGAAACCAGCCAGGAGGGACATGGGTCCAATAGACAAGTTGTAACACTCAGTCTATGCATAATCCTGTCCACATCATCTAAGGAAACAGGGTCAAACTCACCCCAAATGGTATAACCAAGACCTGTCCTCTCCACTCCGCCGGATTCCACCCAGTCGGAGTCCAAACCAGTCCGGATCTGAGTGATTTTGTCCTGCAGATACTGTACAAATTCCTCAGCCCTACCCTGAAAGGGGTCATCCCTCGGTCGCTGATTAAGCAGTGAGCGGGTCACTCTAAACAGGGTGACTGGACGGTTATCTGCAGACGCAATGAGAGTGGAAAAGTAAACATGCTTTGCCGCTTCCATCGCCACTAGGTAAGACTTAAGATAAGTTCTTAGCTGTGTTCGGTCAGAATTGCATCTGCTGGACCTCCAACAGCTCTCTAGGCATCTTTTCTGGCGCTTCATCTCTCAGAGACCCTCAGTGAATGAGGGGGCCACCCAGGATCTGCGCTGGGTCAGAGGCCGCAAAGGCACAACTCGATCCAAGGCCCCAGCAACCGCCCTCTCCCAGGCTTCTACTAGGGCCTCGGCAGAGTCGTGGGCAAGGGAAGCAGGAAATGTCCCAAGCTCCATTTGGAACCTCTCAGGGTCCATCAGGCCCCTGGGGCGGAACCACTTGGTTGGTTCCACCTCCCAGTGGCGGGGAGTGGCGTACTGAAAGTCTAGCTGGAGAAGAAAATGATCGGACCATGACAGGGGTTGGATGGTTAAATCCCCTCTACCCAGATCATTAATCCACTGTCCAGAGATAAAAACCAGGTCGGGTCTTGAATTACTTGAGTCAGGTCCATGGTTGTCATGGAAGCCATGAACTCCCGAGCCAACTCAGACGCCTCACCTGCGGAAGGCAGATTGAAATCCCCCAGAACTATAAGCCTGGGGAACTCAATCGCCAACCTGGGCAAGACGTCGAGGAGATAGGGCAGGGCCGATGATGCACAGCTGGGAGACAGGTACATAATCAGTAGGCCCAACTGAACTCCAGGACCCCACTTCAAAAGGAGAGACTCACACCCGCCTATCTGAGGGACAGTGGCTAATCACGGACAAAGACTCTCTTTAATAATAACTGCCACTCCCCCACCCCTGCCCTGGGCCCGCGGCTGGTGAAGCACCCGGAAGCCCAGTGGGCATAGTTCTGAGAGGGGGACCCCTCCCTCTTGGCCCAACCAGGTCTCCATGATGCAGGCCAGGTCCGCGTTCTCCTCCTCAATAAGATCATGTATGAGGGGAGCCTTGTTCACCACAGACCTGGCATTGAAATAAAGCAACCTGAGCCCAGGGTCCTGCAATCCTATGCCCCTGGGGGAGCAAGAAGAGCCACGAGGGTGGGAACAGGCAACAGCTTGAAGACAGCGGTGGCCTGTTCCCCAATAGCGATAGAGCCTTCTGCTCCCACACTCTCTGCCCCTCCCAATCACCGTCAGGATAGGGAGACCCTCCGCACTCGGAGCTGAGTCTGCCCCCAAACCCCTACTCCCCCCCGTGACCGTCCAATGGTCTGGACTGCTGTCCAGGTCGAACTCCTCCAAGTTCATTCCGGATCCCTTGGGCCTCCCCCCTCCCGGATCCCCTTAAAATTTTAAATAAAAATCTTGCTAAAAATCCCCACAAACTCCTCTTTGAAGCATGCCATCTCTCAGGGTCCCACAACCCATCATCAAGAAAGTTCTTATGTAAGACAGATGGACGCTCCTGCGAGAGGGGGGAATCTCGCAGCGAGTAAAGTTCTCCAAAGGTATACGCTGGCATACAGAGAGAAACGGTAGCATCGGACAATGGAGGGTTCCAGAAGATGGTAATGCATAGTTCAGTCAGCCTGTGGCAGGTCCCAAAGCCACAATCGTGGTAGCAGTAGAGAAGGGGTGTCAAACTCAATTTCACTGAGGGCTGCATCAACATTGCAGTTGCCCTCGGGGGGGGCAGCTGGGTGTGGCCAGGGTGGGCGTGGCCTACTGGGTGGGCATGGCTGGAGTGCATATGGCCTACTAGGTGGGCATGGCCAGCTCTACATCATTTGTGTCAAGGGTGCCTATGGGGGCCTGGGCAGGAGTGGGACAGATCTGAGGGTCTCTGGCAGAAGGAGATGGGACCAGGGAAGTGCCAAGGCATGGTCCACCGGAGGAGCCTCACTGTTCCTCTCAGGCCATGGGGCGGGACTGGACGGTGGCACGGAGGTCAAATGCCTAGCCCAGCCCTCAAGCACCCATGGCACTAAGCCCAGCCCCACTTCCCCAAGGGGGTGCCCAGCTGCATTTACCGGCTCCTCAAGGCTGCTGCTGCTGTGCTTGCTCTCCTTAGCCAGGTTGCTCATGATGGGTACGAGGGCAAAATCAAGAAGGAGGCCCATCCCTCTCCATGTGAAGAGACCTGGCTTTGTATCCAAAGCTTCCTTAGCAATAGGGAGACCCCCCAGCATAGGCCAGGAGGAGGGGGCAAGGGGATGGTGAAAGGGCAGCAGGGCAGGACTAAGGTAAGACTTCCCTCAGACCTTCCCTTTCCTTCCTTCCTTCCAAAGAACAGAGTGGTGGGAAAATATTTGAGATGAGGGAGGGAGAAAAACAGGCAAGAAACACAGCTGGGGAAGTGTCATCCTTCGTGAGGAATGAAGAAATGCACCATTGACTTCCGGCAGCACTGCCGCTTCGAATGGCGGCGTTCTGAAGCCGCCCGATCCTGGGAAGCGTCAAAACGCCCGGAGGCAGCAAAACCAGCTGTTCCACGGCACTGGAGCTTCTTCTTCGGGAGAAGAGGGAGAGGCGAGCCTGCCTGGATAGAGGTAGAGCCCCCATACGATCCTCCCAAGTAGTTTGGGGGATAAAAGGGTGAGCTCCCTCGGAGCCCAGGCTTTCTCCGCTCCCAGGACGTCCTCGCTCCAAAAGGAGTGGAACAAGACGCGACAACTGCACCTGCTGCTTAGAGGGGACTGTGAGTATCTTGAAAAGCAGGCAGAGCAAAGCAGGAAGATCTGGATTTTTAAACTGGATCTTAACTTTAACTCAGTTTCATTATCTTCTTCAAGCTTCAAGTGTGAAATGGAGTGAAAATGGCGCTGGAGTGTTTCTCTCCTGTGTGAAGTGACTGTGTTTGAAAAGTGTTATATTTTGCTACAAAGCAAGAGACACAACTCGCAATTGACTCTATTCAGTATTGGATTTTGTGTATTTGATTTTGTGTATTTGAAAGCCTGTTCCCTATTCTTCTTATTGAAAGTTAAAAACTCTGGGAGAATTGTTACTTTTTTTTTTCCTTTTCTTCCTGAACTTTGATTCTGCTGGGTGACAGAGGAAATTGAAACTTAAGAGATGGCTGCGAAACGTGGGGGAGGGCCCCCGCTTTCTAAGTACGCTATCTCCTCACCTATGCCAGAAACTGCAGGGCAGACTTCGATGAAACCTACAGTACAACCACCCTCTCCCCCACCTCCTGCATTTACACTGACAGACATCCAGCAAGTTGTGATGCAGTCAACGCAAGTTCTGCAACAAGAAATAAAGAATCAAAACAACCAGATGAGGGAAGATATACAGTAGTGCTTGCACTCCAGGGCTTAGCAGCACATATAGAACGCCTGGATGCTCGTGTGGATTCAGTTATGGAGTATGTGGAGAACTTGGAAAATAAAATTACTGATGCTGAGCAGAAGGTTGATAGAGCAGAGGCCAAGATTGACAGAACAGGGGATGAGGTCATTATATTAGAGTATAAGAGCATGGAGTTTGCTTTGCGTATTAGAGGCCTCAAAGAGAATCCTAAAGAAAATCTGGAATGGGAAATAGCACAAGCAGTGGCTCCTGTTTTGAAATGGGAACCTGAAGAATTACTTAAGGAAATGGATAAGATATTTAGAGTTAACTCCTGGATTGCTAGGCAAAAAAGTCTACCTAGAGATGTAGTGATCTATTTTTCCAGGAGATCAACTAGAAATTCTATTATCCAGGCCTTTTATCGGGAAAAATTCCAGATTGCAGGCCAAGATATTATGATCTTAAAGGAGATACCTTCAAAAATTCTTGGAAAGAGGAAAGACTTTGCCTTTTTGTCTGATGAGCTTAAGAAGCGACAAGTCCAGTTCAGATGGGAAATTCCTATTGGGATTGTGGTAAATTATGCAGGGACCAGATACAGACTGGATACAATCTTAAAAGCAAAAGATTTCTACACTAAGGTCCTGAAAGCAGGTTTACCACCATCTCCCCGAATTAAGAGAACAGAAGCTAGACAAGATGATAAACAATTGAGTGAAGAGGCAATGTTACTGCCCCCTGAGGAGATCCAGAAACCGGAGGCCATAGAGCAGAATTTGATATTAAAGGAAGACCCAAAAAAACAGAGGATGACAAGAGCTGCACATAAGCGTATGGAAAAGGAACAAAAACAGAAGTCTGCAACTGGTTCAGCTACGCAAGATGCGACTGTTTTAGAGCCCGTGGGAGGAGCACGTCCTAAGAGAGCAACAGCTGATCTTCAGGCCATGTTCCAAAGGCTTATGGTCACCAGAGATGGTGAAGTTCCTGACATGGAATGTTAACGGGCTAAATTCACCACAGAAAAGAAAGAAAGTATTTTTTTATTTGAAACAACATAAAAATGACGTTGTTTGTTTACAAGAGACACATATTGCATTAAGAGATCAAAAATATTTGACTAATTCCCGATTGGGAACATATTTTGCATCTTCTGCTCCGGACAAGAAGGCTGGAGTGGTTATTTACTTAAGAAAAGACTTTTCGGCAAGGTTGATTGAATCAGATAAGCAAGGGAGATATGTTAGTATTGAATTAATATTACAAGGAAAGAAAGTTCTTCTTATTGGATTATATGCTCCAAATCAACAACAGCAAAAAAATTTTAAATTCTTACACCAAAGGCTAATTGAACTGGATTATAAATCTGTTATTATGATGGGGGATTGGAATGGGGTCTTGGTGCCATCTGAAGACAAGAAGGGGTCTTCTAAAACCCTTTGTAACTCAAAATTGCCTAAAGCCTTTTTTGATCTGAAGGAAGATCTGGAATTAAGAGATGTATGGCGGGAAAGGAATATGAGAGACAGGGATTTTACTTTTTTTCGGATAGACACAAATCTTTTTCCAGGATTGACTTCATTTTGATTACTACTGACCTTTCCTCCTCGGTTAAGAATGTTAAGATTTTCCCTAGGACAATGTCTGACCATAGTCCTGTTTGGCTGGAGCTCTTTACTGAAGACAATAGTAGGAGATCCTGGAGGCTGAATGAGAACTTATTTACAAATGACTTGTTCTTGCAGAAATGTAGAGAACATATGAAAGAATTTTTTGTCACGAATATGCATAAAAGTACTTCGATGGAAATGGTTTGGGATGCTAGTAAGGCCTATATGAGAGGGGTTTTGATTTATATGAATAATGCTTATAGGCGTAAGCAAGTGCAAAAACGTTTAGATATTGAGGAAGAGATTAAAA
Organism: Vipera berus; assembly: GCF_964194415.1. NCBI lineage: Eukaryota > Metazoa > Chordata > Lepidosauria > Squamata > Viperidae > Vipera > Vipera berus. Next base: position 304,327,106 of record NC_138202.1, on the reverse strand, counting down.
TTAAAGAGAAAAAGTTTATTTTGAATCCATTGGATAATAATTTAAAGATCTCAATACATTTATTGAAAGAACAATTTAATATGCTATTGGCTGATCAAGTAGCAACTAATTTGCGTTATGCCAAACACAATACTTTCTGTAACGCCAACAAGCCTGGTAGATGGCTGGCTTATCAATTAAGGAAGAAACTGAAATTACGTACTATAGACAAAATAGAATATAAAGGAAAAGAAGTCTACCAACAAAATTTGATTAAGAGGAGTTTCCTAGATTTTTACTCGAAATTATATTCTAAAGAGAATATACAAGCTCTAGATATAGATAAGTATCTACAGGGAGCTCATTTCCCAAGACTTTCACAAGAACAACAACTTGAGATGAATTGCCCAATTACACCAGAAGAAATTTCTTTAGCTATTAAACAGTTGAAATTGGGCAAAACTCCAGGAACAGATGGATTAACAGCAATTTATTATAAAAAGTTGCTGCCTGAAATGATTGAACCCTTAAAGATTTTGTTTAATGAAATTCAGACTGGAGGCGCAGTTCCTCCATCATGGAGGACAGCTTTTGTATCGTTGATCCCAAAGGAGGATCAAGATCTTACCCAACCTAAAAATTATAGACCTATATCGCTCTTAAATACAGATTATAAGATCTTTGCGAAAGTATTGGCTAATAGATTAATGCAAGTTTTGAAACAAATGATTCATAGTGACCAATCGGGATTTATATCTGGGAGGTATATGAAAAATAATGTAAGACAAATTGTTAACTTGCTTGAATATTTGGATAAGAACAACCAAGTCTCCACAGCACTGATATTTTTGGATGCAGAGAAAGCCTTTGACCAATTGAACTGGCAGTTTTTATTAAGAGTTGTTGAGGAGATGAATTTTGGAGAAGGTTTTCTACATGCTATTAAATCTATATATCAACAACAAACTGCACAAATTATAGTTAATGGGGGACTAACAGAGACTTTTAGAATTGAAAAAGGTACAAGGCAGGGCTGCCCCCTATCACCATTATTGTTTGTTTTAACATTAGAGATTTTACTAATTAAAATTCGAGAGTCCTCTTTGATAAAGGGAATTAAAATAAAACAGAATGATTATAGACTGAGAGCTTTTGCTGATGACTTGGTTGTGACAGTATCCCAACCGCTACAGTCGGTTGTAGACTTGATGGAAATTATAACTCAGTATGGTAAGGTTTCTGGGTTTAAGGTGAACAGTAATAAAACTAAGATATTATCCAAGAATTTATCTACGAGTGAAAGGGATATGTTATCTAACTTAACAGGTTTTGAAATAGTGAAGAAGGTTAAATATCTAGGAGTGCATATTGCAGCCTCAAATGTAAAATTGTATAAGAATAATTATGAAACACTATGGTTGAAGGTACAAAGGGACTTAAATAATTGGAAAAAATTACAATTATCACTACTGGGAAGAATTGCAGTTGTTAAAATGAATGTTCTACCAAAGTTCCTCTTTCTGTTTCAGATGATACCTATACTGAAAAAGGATGCCAACCTTGATCAATGGCAGAAGGGTATTAACAAATTTATCTGGGCGGGGAAAAAACCAAGAGTTAAATTCAAGATTTTACAGGATGCCAGGGAAAGAGGAGGACTCAAGGCGCCGAATTTGAAATTGTACTATGATGCGGCTGCTTTGACCTGGGTTAGTGATTGGCTTAATTTAACTAACAAGAGAATACTTCATCTTGAGGGATGGGATTTGGTATATGGATGGCATGCATACTTGCTTTATGATAAGAAGGTAGACAGGGCTTTTAAATCCCATATTCTTAGAAGTGCTTTACTGCGTGTCTGGAAAAAGTACTATAATAAGTTAAATTATAAAATACCGATTTGGGGAATTCCTGGACACGCGATAGAGGGTGTATCTATGGGAGTGAGTATGGATATGGTTTCTTATAAGGAACTACTCAAATTGCAAGGAATGATTGGCAACTTAAATCAGCAGAGGAGTTAAGACAAGAAAACCAGCTGCCGGTTGAGCTCCGGATGGCACCGGATCTCCGCTCCTTCCGGCGCGGGTTAAAGACCCATTTATTTGAACAAGCTGGCCTGGCCTGATGGGGAATCACTTAGGGTTTTAATATTTATATATATATATTATTGTTTTTATTGTGGGCAATAATTTAATTCTTTTTTAACTTTTGTACTTTTGTAGTTTTAAGATATGCCCTGTTCACCGCCCTGAGTCCTTCGGGAGAAGGGCGGTATAAAAATTTAATTAAATAAATAAATAAATAAATAAATAAAACATAAATTACTCTTGGTTTCAATATACCCAATTGAAAGCTAGGTGGAAGTCAGATCGAAAGGTTGGTATCACAATTACAGATCAAAATTTAGTAAAGCAAATTAGAGATTCAAAATGTGCACATATAAAGAGGATATATAATGCTTTAATTGAATTGGATTCGGAAACGGAATTGGTTAAAGATTGCATGGTAAAATGGGCACAAAATATTCAGGAACCAATCTCGTTGGACACCTGGGAGATAATTTGGGTTAGAAATGTTAAATTTACCCAGGCTCAAAATTTAAGAGAAAATTTTTACAAAATGTTTTATAGATGGCATCTGGATCCCAAGAAGTTGTCCAACATGTATCCTAATCTGCAGTCTAAGTGTTGGAGGTGTGGTAGCTTAGAAGCTACCTATTTCCACATGTGGTGGACTTGTAGAAACATAAAAGCCTTCTGGATTAAAATTTGGTGGAACATTCAAAAGATTTTTAAGAGGAAGATAAAGTTTTCCCCGCAATTGTTCTTACTGGGTATCGTTGTAAATTGTGATGTCAAAGAGACTAATCTGATGTTGAATATGATAACGGCAGCACGGTTACTGGTGGGACAATATTGGAAGAAGGACAATCTGCCCACGGTAGAAGAATGGGTGTTTAAAGTTTCTAATCTTGCAGAAATGTCCAAGATTTCTGCTTATTTAAAGGATCACTCACAGGAGAGATATATTTCAGTTTGGAGGAGATGGATAAATTATATTGAAAACAAATATGGGACCAAAAAGTTCCATTTAGCTTATGAGTAGAATTTAGTGGGATATTGTTATTGTTAGTAGTTATGCTAAGAGAGAGTTAAAGCGCAGTACGAATTTGGTTGATTGTATATTGTGTAAATTTTTATTTAGAATATGATTGTTGTAACTATAATCCTGTATTTAGCTCTGGGAAGTGGGGGGGGAAGTGGGGGGGTTGGGGTGGGAGGGATTTGGGGATATATTGTAAAATATTGTAAAACTCTTTAATAAAAAAAAAAAGAGAGAGAGAGAGAGAGAGAGAGAGAGAGAGATAGAGATCCCCAGGTGCAATTCCTGTGCTTTTTGGGGTGAGGAGAGAGGATTCCCAAGGCGCCCAAAGTCAAAGCAGATTCCCAAGGCGCCCGAAGTCAAAGCAGAACTCAATTAAAGTGCATTTTGCAAAGTGGAAAAAAAAAAGAAATGCACCATTGCCTGGAAATGGCCAGCACATGGCCCTCGCCTACTTTACATATCCGGCTTGGTGGGCTCTATGGGAGGGGATGCCATGAAAAACGTGAGAGTCAATATTACCTGCACAATGCTGCCCAGCCCCTAGCCTGCCCAGTTTTGGCAGCTAGCGGGGTGCTCTACTCAGTGTCGAGAGGCTGAGCCAGGTGGCATGAATCTGAAGAGAAGCACAACGCTGCCCAACCCCTAGCCTGCCCGAAGTAGGCAGGGCCATGTGCTGGCCACTTCCAGGCAATGGTGCATTTCTTCATTCCTCACAAAGGGTGATACCTCCCCAGCATGCGCCGAGGGGGCAGTGCCGACACGGCACGGGCCAGTCCCTCGCTGTTTTCAGATGGCCTTATGGAGCTAAGACTGAATGTATTTCAGCATAGATGACCACCACGGAATTGTACATTGGCTGCTGGCCAGCCAGGGCCAGGGCCAAGACAGTGGGGGCCGTTCCCTTACTGTTTCCAGGATGGCTTCACGGGCCACATGAAACCACTTCGCGGGCCGCATCCGGGCCCTGGGCCTTGTGTTTGACATGTCTGCAGTAGAGTAATCAGCGGCAGCGACAGCAAAAGCCATAAGGTGGTAGTGGCAAAGTGGTGGTGGCAAATGATGACAAGTCCGAAAAGGCAGCCCGATGACAATGGCGACGGACCCAAAACAACAGGATTCAGGCATGGCGACTACTAATGCAGATTAGTAATGTGGTTGGTTCAGTCCAGCTCCTGATGGAAATTCTAGATATTATGAGACTGTGACAAAGCATTATCCCTCAACCTGAAAGAAATTTAAAAAGGAGATGGAAAAAGAAAGGAATAAAAAAGACTTTAATTTAACATCTGATCATTCACTTTCTTGATCTCCACAAATGCTTTTTACTGGTAAACTGTATGTTGCTCTTTTTGGAGGCTGCATCAATTTCTCTTTTCCTAAATGATAAACACAAATATATCCCTGAAATCCATTCTAGATGAACCAGAGCACTTTTCAGGAATTGAAAGGCATCATGACTGATAGGATATAAAGGGGTGGTCAACTAATGTCCCAAAAAGCTGCCTTTGGCTCGAAATGCAATTTAATCTAACCCTGACAGCCATTTCAAATGACTGCTTTAAAATAAATAAAAAAAAATGCCCAAAGCTTCACTCTGAAGTAAATAATATTTTTTTTTGAAAGGTAACTTGGGCAAGAAAGAGAAATAGATACAGTTCTTTATCTTATTTTTTTTCTGAGTTTATATGTAATGTTATAATCATGGCTGAGTGGATTTGTTCCATAAATATCAAATCATTTCTACTTTATTAAAAAGCCTGGCTCCCGATGGAGGAGTGAAAACATGTGTTAAAATAAATTTCTGTTCCCAGACCCCTGCCAGAAAAACATAGCCCCCACCTCAACCTTCCAGCCAAATTCATAAGGTAGCCACAGAAGGGGATGAAGTGGAGTCTACTCAAAGCCTGCTCAAATTCTTACCTGTCCCAGAAAATGTACCCTCCCTTTAATTGTCAAAATTTACTTTTCTCTCAGGGAAAGAAACCTATAGTTACTCTGTTTAATCCTGAAGAGTAGAGGTAGGAGCTTAGATGGCACAGTCAAGAGACAGAATTTTAAAGTTTCAAAAGATCAACTTCATAAGACAAACTGAGATTGGGGATAGTTTAGCTTCCCGTAGGAAAATGAGAATAGAAGGGGGAAGAGTAATTAGGCTGGTATCAAAGGTAGTGTCTGAATTTTGCCAGAAAATTTGGGGGGAGGGAGAACTGGGAGGGAGAATTTGATGGAATTGAATCATGGCTGACAACTAAGATGGATCTTAACATCAGTGGCTGTTAAAGGAAAGCACACAGACGGTTGGCGATAGTGAAAGGAATGGTTCTTACAATGCTGGATCAGTGCTTTGTTCCTGGGATGTTGTAATGGTAAAATATACCCCCCATAAACATACACATATACATATGAGCTGCATTCAATACCAAACCTGTGAGATGGACACCTCCCATCCCCATCTCATACATGGGAACTACTTAAAGTGTCCTTGTAAGAGAATAGTGACAGCAAGTTGAACTGATCCTGAGTGGCAACAGGGAGAAGACTCAGCCAGGAATCTGTGGCCAGTAAACCAAATTGTTTATGCTCACTGATCACAGCTCAGAAATAGTATAGCTGCTATGCTGACCAAGGAGGAAGAGAAAAATAAGGTCACTCAGATGGGGCCATCAGAAACATTCTAATCTCATACTGTACCTTACACTATATCTCCCTTTGTCTTGCCTTTGCAATGAAGTAGGCCAAGGATACATAAACAATCGAGCTTCCTTTAATCAAGGGTTCTCAACAAGCTGCAAACGCTTTGAAGAGACCCAGTGTACACTGCTGGGTTGTTTGCATACTAATAATATTATGTTGCATCCTCAAAGTAATTTGGTTGCTTTAGGTGAGTTTTAGATTTTTGGGACAATGCGCTAGTTCAAGGGGTGTTTTGAAGACTTCTGAAGTGGAAAAGGGCAGAACCCAGACAATTGTGCCTGTGAAAAAGAGGATGCATCAAGGGACCTGGTTTATGCTTCATGGATGATCTTTTGATTGGTTAATTATGGGCTATCATTTTGTTTTCGGCTCCTAGTGAGCACATAGATCAGGGGCCTTCAAAAATTTAGAAGACTAGGTGGTCATTATATACTAAGCTAAAAGCATTATCTTGCAAAAAATAAATAAATCCAAAACCCTATATACTTATAGAAGTTTTAAGCTGCAGAATTCTCTAGAAGGGAGAAAAAACATTTTAGATACCAAGCTGAGACTACCCTCTCTTTTCTGAGTCTTATCAGTAAAAGAACCAATAGAAGGCAGGAGACCCCAGGCTTGGTTTGAATAGCTGTAAATCAACTTCCTAGGGGGAATGTATCTCAAAATGAAACTGCCTTTTTTTATAAAGAAGAACAGTTTCTGGAGAGGGTGTTTTGCACTGACTTTTCTATCAAAACTCAAGAATCCACAGAAAGCCCTGATCATGGATACATGATGCCTTTCAGATTTACAGCAGCTACATCTTGAAAACTGGACTTCGTAACCTAGATTTATTTTTGATTATTTTTAAGATGGATATTGTTTTAGGTCCAGATAACATTGCAAGCCACAAGCCTCAATTAAAAAGCTGTAAATAACTAGACATTCTATGACCATGTTTACTGAGTTGTATGTCTGGCATGTCACACTACCACAACCCAAAAGGTGGGCTATTTAAAAATGTGTTAGTGGCTGCAGTTGAACCATAATGCGGATTGTTTGACTTTAGCTTAACATATGCAATATGCTAGTCATTACCAGTTCCAGGCAGTAATAACTGCTTCTTTGAAGGAGGGTGTCTTCCCTGCCACCTTGAAGGAGGCGGTGGTGAGACCCCTCCTCAAAAATCCTGTCCTGGACCCAGCTGTTTTAAATAACTATCGTCCAGTCTTCAACCTTCGCTTTTTGGTGAAGGTTGTTGAGAGTGTGGTGGCGCATCAGCTTCCTCTGTTCCTGGAGGAAACTGATTATCTGGACCCGTACCAATCGGGTTTCAGGCCGGGATACAGCACGGAGACGGCATTGGTCACGCTGGTGAATGATCTCTGGCGGGCTCGGGACAGGGGTTGTTCCTCTGTCCTGGTCCTATTAGATTTCTCAGTGGCTTTTGATACAATCGACCATGGTATCCTACTGCAGCGTCTCAGGGGGTTGGGAGTGGGAGGCACCGTTTTACGGTGGTTCTCCTATCTCCTGGGCCGCTTGCAGTCGATGTTGATGGGAGGGCAGAGATCTACCCCGAGGCCTCTTGTTTGTGGAGTTCCTCAGGGGTCGGTTCTCTCGCCCCTCCTGTTCAACATCTATATGAAGCTGCTGGGTGAGATCATTCATGGTTTCGGGGTGGGGTATCATCAGTAGGCTGATGATACCCAACTTTTTCTTTCCACCCCAAACCAACCCAGCGATGCCCTCGCCATGATGTCCCGTTGCCTGGAGGCGGTCCAGGTCTGGATGGGGAGAAACAGGCTTCGTCTCAATCCTGCCAAGACTGAGTGGCTGTGCATATCGGCATCTCGGGTTAACCAGACCATTCCACCTTTAACGATGGGGGGTGAGGTGTTACCCCCCATTGATAGGGCTCGCAACTTGGGCGTCCTCCTTGACTCCCGGCTCAACTTTGAAGATCATATAGGAGCCGTGACCAGGGGGGCTTTTGCCCAGGTTCGCCTGGTGCGCCAGTTGCGACCCTATCTGGACCGAGATGCCCTACGCACAGTCACTCATGCACTCGTGACCTCCTGTTTAGACTACTGCAACGCTCTCTACATGGGGCTGCCCTTGAGGACCACTCGGAGGCTTCAGCTGGTGCAGAATGCGGCCGCGCGAGTTGTGATGGGGGTTTCCCGATACTCCCATGTAACACCTCTACTCTGCAAGCTGCATTGGCTCCCGGTTGCCCTCCGGGTGAGATTCAAGGTGCTGGTGATGACCTATAAAGCCCTAAATGGTGAGGGTCTGGGATATCTGAGGGAACACCTGCTGCCGGCATCAAGCTCCCTTCGTCCAGTGTGCTCCCACAGGGAGGATCTTCTCAGGGTGCCACCGGTAAAAGATTGCCGGCGGATAACACCCAGGGGGAGGGCCTTCTCTGTGGGTGCGCCTGCCCTTTGGAACCAGCTGCCAGTGGAGCTTAGGAGTGCCCCCGACCTCCGTTCATTCCGCCGGGACCTGAAGACCTGGCTCTTCGAGCTCTCTGGCCCAGGCTGAGAATTTTAATTTTAATTTTAACTGGGGTTTTTATTCGTTCAGGGATTGATATAATTTTTAAATTGTTTTTACCTTTTGTATTTTTCATTTTAATCACCCTGTAAACCGCCCTGAGTCCTTCGGGAAAGGGCGGTATATAAATATAATAAAATAAAAATAAATAAAAATAAATTGCGATTACTGTAGTCAATCATGTGAACGTCCAGGTAATAGTTTATTCATGGTTCATGAAGCCATGACTTATCAAATGTGTGAAGGCATTTTCTCATCTTCTGCTTCCTGACGTTTGATTCCCACTAAACCAAACCAAACCAATAAAGGGATTCATCTTACGGGTATCATTCATCTCACCAGGGACCACTGGAATGGCAAAACTCCCAAATCCACGCAGAGATTCATTTCAGGAATTTGTTTACCTCCCTCTTATAAGACTCTTTTAAAAATGTATAAAGCAGAGAAACAATTTAAATTAATCACATTTATATTTCATGTATTCTGGTGGTAGTTAAAGATACATTTAAAATACTCTCACTGAACCCAATGAGATTTAGAAGTTCTCTGTGTAGATATTTGATATTTTTATTTATTTGAATGCTTGGATTGTATGAAGCTTCAAAGGAGGCTTCGCTTTGATGAATCTTTGAATGAAACATCTTCTTTGCTGCTTCATTCACTTTTAAGGAGAAAGCAAAGTTGCTTGGTTTTACTCTGCGTCAGGGACCCTCTCGACTTTCTCCCACAGCATCTCAGAAGTCTGAGAGGGATCCAAAGACAATTGCTGCATGGGATGAACCACCTACATCTCTTGAAGCTTTCCTTCAAACCAGCTCACCTTCCCTACTAGGTGGCCCTAGTATGTGCTTCAGGCAATCACTAGTGCTCCTCTTGGAAGATGCCAATGAGGCTTGGTGACTTTAGCAAGACTTCTGAAGGGCTGTGGATTGTCCACAATGATGCACAGCCTCATAGCAGGAAGCTTCCTTTCTCCAACCAGGCAACCACACTGTGGGGAATCCCCAAACTGCTCAATCTGGAAGCACAAGGACCTTCTCTTCCTGTAATTGGCCTGAAACAGTTGAAGCCCCCCCAGCCCCCCCTCACTGTTCATTGCAGTAAATCATGTGGCCTCTTCACTTTGGTGGGATTGCATGGCCACTGCGGCCTGGATTGCTTCATCACAGCGTATGCCAGTTGCTTCACACAGGGCTACTGTACTACATTTGAAATTTTTGCAAGCTCTTTGGAGATATGACTAGAAATGAGAGTATATCACAAGACCACAAAAGAAAGGATCCAAAAGCCAAAATACCATAAATAGATAAAATTTAAAACTTTGGATAGGAGGAATCAAATATCAGTATAACTGATATTTAAAAGAATCTCCAACCATTGGGCAATAAATCTCTTTGGAGGTTAATATGCATTTGTTTTACCAGCTTGTTTATGAACCTGGCACTGTACAGGCTTGTTGTGATTTAACTGTGATGGGAAGTGAAGTATTTCTTTAAACAAAAATCTGATAAGTAAATGCAGCTTCAGTTAGAAATTCATTACACTTTTTGTCTTCTTCAGTTATGCAAGAATAAATCTATAAATCTGAAGAAGCCAGCATTCTCTTTTGTTCAGTTAAAGAATCAGATACCTACAGTACCTTGTATTTCATTTTCTGGGACAAATTAAATAGAAGATACTTGTATTAAAGATTCAATTTATCACACAAACCCAAATCAACTTGCTCCTTAGAGCCTTTATTTCCACTACACAATCCAACCCACAGGATCTTCAGCTTAAAGCCACATGGCAAAGAACTTCAGGTAATGAAGAGAAACTGAGCTCACACAAATGGTGAGGTGCTTTCACAACGAGAGTCATTTTATATGTAATATACAATATGTAATTACAATTGTTCCAAATGAGAATGACTCAAATTTTCCAGTAATCTTTCCTGTCGGTGGTGTGTAGAATGTAATTCTAGTCATTTTTTCCTATGACTTTGGACTTTAGAAACAATAATTAGCAGAGTCAGCATGTTATTAACTTTGTCAGTAACCTTTCCCTTACCAGGCATCTCTGTTCGGACACAGATTCAGAACAGTCCTGAAAGTTTGCTTCAGTTTTTCAAGCGATATGAAAAATTATAAAGTGTATATGTCACAAACACAGAACACTTGGTTTAAGTATTTTGTGTGCTATCCTCTTCATCTTAATTAAATAGGATTAATTTCCCAGTAGACAAATGAGGAACTTTTCCTCTTCATGTACAGAAAGGGGAAAATATTAAATTATTAAAAGGATGTATTAAATATATATTAAATAGTTAGATAAGAAATACATGGAGCTAAGTACTGATAATTATTGTAACCGTTGAAGTAATGTAACCGTTGTTTCTCTTCTGGCTTCACCCACTTGTTAGTTGTTATCCAAGGCATTCCACTTGAAGGTCAAATCTGAGCAGTTCAAAAAAAGATTGTGTCTCACTCATATAGTCTAAAACAGGCTACACACTTTACTTAGTCTGAAGAAAAGCAGTGGAAAATATCAGCATATTTTGCATTCCGGGCAAGCTTCTGTGAGATTCTAAAGAAAGTATCTTTGAGAATGTGCAGAGTATATACTCCTTAGCACAGTGCAACCATACCTGGTGCCCATGATAAAACCTAGGAGATTGCAGATCAGTGTAATCTAAGATAGAATAAACACTTGGAAAAGTTGGTCTATTTAACCTGTATTAAAATAGCTGACAGGAGGTCACATTTTCATCATCCTGATTTTGTTGAAAAAAAATATACTTGTGAGCATGGTTAATTAATCTAATGAAATAGATTACTTGATAGGAAGAAATAGTTGTCGAAGTTGAATGGATTTACATACACTTTTTTCAGGCCCAACGAATGAGTTTATCATAGCTTTGCATGCTGATCTGGGGTTGCAGCCCAATATATCTTGAAATATATTTTAAATACTTGTTGGATTTGAATTCAGATTTTATGTGACTATAACTAAAAATCTCAGTTACCCCAGTGATAGCCCTGATATGACCACTGTGGCAACAATCAGAGATAAGATAGAAAGATTAGCAGACAAACAAAGGCATTTTAAACAAAGGCATTTAAACAAAGGCATTTTAAAGAAGAACCGTGGGGGCACCACAGATAGAGCCCTGGAAAGACTGAGTATATCGGTACTTAGTGGACACTGAGAAACTATGTGGGGAGATAAAGAAAACCTGATGGAGGGATAAGTAATAGAAGAACTGAGATTCTAAACATGAGCATATTGGCTTCCCCTTCTTGAAAATTTCACTTGTTACTTTCAAATTCAATTTACCTGACAGTTTAAAAAGAAAGCAAAAAAAAAAGCAATATGCCTTTTAAATATTTATCTGTATTATTTTAGGGTGATTTTTTTTTCTTTTTTGTGTCACAAAAACAACAATACTCCTTGGTATTTTACAAATTGAGCAATGATTTTTTTTAAAAAAAATAATTTTATTAAACTTATCAGTATAAAATACAAATGGAGCAGTGGGCTAATGCCTCCTTAAGTAACACCAGCTGCCTGCAATTAGTGCAGGTTCGAGTCCCACCAGGCTCAAGGTTGACTCAGCCTTCCATCCTTCCGAGGTAGGTAAAATGAGGACCCAGATTGTTGGGGGCAATTAAGCTGACTTTGTAATAATGCCACTGGGGTGTGTGTGTGAAAGCCCTAATAAGCAGGCATATACATAGAATGAAGGCTACTGCTAAGCTTGTAAGCCGCCCTGAGTCTTCGGAGAAGGGCGGGATATAAATGGAATTAAAATAAAAAAAATAAAATTAAAATAAAATAGTGGGAAATCGGGAATAGTAAAGGGAAGAGAGAAAAGTTCTGGTAAAGGGAGAAAAATAAGAAAAGCATTGACTTCTGACTCTTTTTCGCACAGTAGAATAAAATAATAACATCACAGCCTCAACTTTTTACTTTGACATACTTAGCATGTATTAGCCATTTCTATAACAACAAACTTATCTAATCAGCAAAACCCAAAGTCAATATTTCATTTTTTTTCCATCTCAAGCAGAAACTCCAGAAGTGGTTTCCAGGTAGAAACAAAATTGGTTGTGTTTTTTTCTTTGACTAGAACAATTTAGCCATCTCTGATGGTTCCATCTGTTTTTCCAGCCATTCATCTGTTGTGGAAATTGAAGTTTTTTCCATTTTTGTGTATAGTGGTAAATAATTATTAATGTTCAAACCCGTTAGTGCTTTGCTATAAAATAAAAGGCTAGTCGTTAAATTGGAACTATTAAATTTTGATCTTGCTGCTGTCAACATATATAACAGCAATGGATTTTTCTCAAGTTCTTTGTCCATTAAGCTTAAAAAAAAGATCTCTAGTTTAATTTTTATATTTATTTTGTATCTTCTGTATTAAAATATGAATCTTACCCCAGCTTTATCACAAGTCTACCAAAGATGAAAATGTTCCTTCTTTGCATTTATATTTGCAACATACATTTGAAATACTTTTGTACATTTTGGACAATTTATCAGATGTTAAATACAGTGGAACATAATTTTATAAAAAAATGGATGATAGTCTAAGGTAATTTTTAAACCTTCATGGTTTTCCGTTGTTCAAGCATATTATACCCAAACTTCTCTGCCCATTGAATCATTCAGTCTTCACAGATTCATTCTCCAAAACTCAATAACAATTGTTTCAATAACAATTCATCATTGCTACATAACACAAATTCATTTTTACAAAATCCAATCCATTACTATTTTTATCTAGTTTAAATGTTTCTTTCAGTTTTAAATATATAAGCCAGTGTCAGATACACCCTTGTGACTCCAACTCTTCCTTGGAATTAATTAATCAACTCACCTTAATTAAAAAGTATAATTTAATCATAAGTCCACTAATATGACCTCACCATTGTTTCTTGTCTGAAAAAGGCTTCCTGAGGTGACACCCAAAGAGATACTTTCATAGAGAACATTGTTTTATATTTTGTCCAAACCTGTAGGTGACTTTTAAATACATTTTGCCAGCCTGTTAGAGGACAGGTAGACTCTCTTTTTAAACAGATGAGATAGTTGAAATTCTTATAGTTACAAAATAATTTCAATCTACTTTACTCCTTATCACAGATTCACTTTAAGGAAGATTGGCACCTTTGGACTTAGTTCCTGTGAGTACTTGTCCTGCTTTGGATCTGCTGGAAGAGGAACACCCAAATGTGGCCCCCTAAGAGATCTGTAGCAGGAGATGTTTTACTCTCAAAATATCACAAAATAATCCCCTAGCCTAGCATGTAGAGGCAGTCAGCAGGGACTGCTATTTCCCTTGACTCTTAAAAGCATTGAACCACTGCTTATAAAAGAGTTGGCAGGACAATTCACTGAGAACACCACTGTGTGGACTTGTGATATGGAAAAAAGCTTATGCAAAGCTGTCTGATCCCTTTATGTATCAGTATTTGTGATACCACAATCATGACCTTCAACAGTCATGTGTATAGTAAAAATGGTGGTAACGGTAGTAAAAGTTCTCCAGTACTGAGATGCCAAAAGCAACTGACAGCAAGACTACAGGCAGCTGCATTTTATCTTGGATTAAATTTGGGCTACAAACAACAGTGAATCCAGAAAAGAATGCATTATACAAGTGTTGCTGCTAAAATCTGTTCCTGAAAGACACTGGTATGAAACATCCATAAGATGAGGAACAGTTGCAGTACTACAAACAAAGATGCCAAGGATACAACTTTATTTGCAATATTGAGTTAATAGTAGTAAAGTTATTAATGGTGGTCTCTTTAATCATTGGGATTAAATCATTACTTCAACATTTCCAATATACATATAATAAAAGGGATGTTCTTTCCAGGACAAAAATCTGCAGCCAACTATATGAACTTTGTGCTCAAATAGTTCATTTTATTGTTTATAAATGATGGTAGGACCACTTTTCAAGGCATTGAAACAGAAAGTTACTTATATAAAAAGGAATGGATTATTTTTATTGGCATCTCTCCTATATAACACTGAGAAGTAAATTCAAGAGGTTGTTTGCATCTGCATTTTCAGAGAAGAATTCTGTAGTTTAATTTTACCTAACTGCAGCAATAAAGATCATTGGGCTGCTAGGGCTGCCCACTGATCCTGGAGGGTGTGCTTTACTTTAACAAAGGCTCAAGAGAGAAATTTGCTGAAAGTAGTTTTGCACAATAGTGTTGACCCCTTCTTGGATTAGAATCTGTTGGAATATGCAAAAGATATTTAAGAAAAGGATAAAGTTTTGTCCGCAATTGTTTTTACTGGGTATTATTACTGATACTACTGTTGTGGACACTAAGTTGATGTTGAATTTAATTACGGCAGCAAGACTTTTAGTAGGGCAATATTGGAAGAAGGAAGAACTGCCGACTATAGAAGAATGGACTTTAAAAGTTTCCAACCTGGCGGAAATGGCAAAGATCTCGGCGTACTTGAAAGACCATTCGCAACAGAGATATATTGTGGAGTGGAAAAAATGGATTGATTATATCCAGAATAAATATGGGACTAAAAAGTTTCACCTAGCATTTGAATAAGTATTGATGTGATATTTACATTGCTTGTAGTTATTTTGTAAGAGTTAAAGTGCGATAGATCTAATAGTTTATTGTTGTTTGCATAAGGTAGATTATGATTGTTTGTATTTTTATACCCTGTATTTAGCTCTGGGAAGTCGGGGAGGGGGGAGGGAGAAGGGAGGGAGGTGTTGGGGAGGGTTGGGGAGAGGGGAGGGGGTTGGGAGGGGTTTTGTTTTGTTAAAAATGTATTGTAAAACTTTTCAATAAAAAAAATAGTGTTGACCCCTTCAAATCTAAGAGCATGAATATAGAATAATAGAGTTGGAAGAGACCTTGCAGGTATTCTGGTGCATGTTCCTACTCAATTAGGAGACCCTATACCATTCTGGACAAATGGCTGACCAGTCTCTTCTTGAAAAGCTCCAGTGATGGAACACCACAACTTCTGGAGGTAAGCCGTCCACTGATTAATTATTCTCATTGTCAAGAAATTCCTCCTTAGTTTTAGGTTGGATCTTTCTTTAATGATCTTCTACCTGTTACTTCTTGTCCTGACCTCAGTGCTTTGGAGAATAGATCAAACACCCCACCCCCGCTTTCTCTGTGAAAGCCCCTCACGTACTGGAAGATTGATAGTCAACACTTAGTTCCCTCAATTATTCATCATATGACTGAGCCTCCAGACACCTTATCATCTTTACTGCTCTTCTCTGCACTCTTTCTAGGGTCTCAATGTCTTTTCTGTATCGTGATAAGCAGAACTGGATGTAGTATTCCAAGCATGATCTCACCAGTGCAGTATAAAACGGTATTATCACTTCACATAATCCTGTTGCAACCTAGGACTGGATTAGCTTTTTTGGCAGCTGCAGCATACCGCTGCCTCATACTTAAGTAATAGTCAAATGGGACACGTAGATCCCACTCACATTTGCTATTATTGAGTCAGGTACTAACTATTCCATACTGGTGCATTTGTTTTTTCTTGTCTGAATGCAAAACCTTACTTTTTCACACCACTGAATTGCATTTTGTTGGACAGGGTCCAGTGTTCAAGTCTGTCAAGATCCATCTGAAACTTAAGTCTATCTTCTGAAGTGTTGTCTGCACATTTGACAAGTTTCCCTTTTGTCCCCTCATCTAGATCATTTATGAAGATATTGAAGAGTACTGGACCCAAGACAGGAGCTTTGGGTACCCTACTGCCTGCTTCCCTCCATGTAGATGTAGTGTCACTGAGGACTACATACTGAGTGCAGATGGTCAGCCAGTTGTAAATCCATCTGCTGGTGTTATTGTCTATCCCACATTGTTCTACCTTAACAAAAAAACCAACAGCTGTGGGGCTTTATATCATCACTGCTCCCAGCTTTCCTCCAGCACTTGCAATAGTCAAAAGAGTTTTCTTTATGTGTATGGAAGCTTCTTCCAGGTATTGCAAGGATTGGGAGATGCTCTCAGAACATATAAAATGCTATGTCAAGACAAACTGAACCACCTCTTCACTTTAGTAAGTTGCATCACATTGCCTTCACATTGTGAAATGCCCTGACAAAGTAAATCATAGCTACTTTGCATGGGCCTATTGACTTACTATACTGACTCAGCTGTGGGCCTTTTCATATTTCAGGGTGATTTGTTCATATCAACCTTCCCAGTTTGGGTGTCTTTCAGATGTGTGCTGCCTTCAGTTCCTAAAATCCTTCAGCCAGTGTGGATGTTGCTAGGATTACTTGGAAGTGAAATCCTGGAGAATGCTTATGATATGTGTGTATGTATGTATGTGTATATGCAGTGCTTTTTTTGTAAAAGAAAAAGGTGCCGGAACTCACACATGTCATACAAACCACCTTGACTACCCTACAAGGTTCCATCTGAAAAAGGTGCCAGAACTCCGTTCTCAGCGTTCTATGAGAGAAAAAGCCCTGTGTATATGTACATACATGTACACCCATACATAAAATGAAGTAAGCAACCTGTTGCCCTCCAATGTTATTAATCTCAATCATGCCCATCAGCTAGCATGATCAGTTAATAATGAATTGTGGTACCTGTAATCTTAAGAAAACATACCAACATAGGCAGAAGCAAAAAGTAGGCATATCTAAGCTGTAGCCTTATCAAATGGGCTGCAAAGGTAATATTTTGTTTGGGAGAGATCTTATGAACATTTGGCATTTTTCTAGAGAAGAGGGAATGGAACACTGTTTTGTATAACAGAGTTGTGAGTTTATCATGATCTGTTTTGCAGTCTCACAGGAGGATAACAATTGCCTGAAGAGCGCACAAATCCATCACAGTGTCTCCATAAAAAGTCCCCGAGGCAAAGGAAAAGATTTGAGAAATATGAACTGGCTATTGCCTAGTTAAACTATTTTCAACAGGCCTAGCATATAAATAGTGCAAAATAAAGTATTACTGTTCTTCCATTTTATTTGTCCAAATTGAAAAGAAAGGAGGGATCATTCCAGAATGCCTTGATGCTTTAATACTATATCTAGGCTGCCACAATTCTCTTACCACTTGCAACAGCCTATTCATGCAGTTTCTAGATTACTGAATATCACCTTTACATTGTATATAGGTTGTTGTAGGTGCAGATGCCCACAAATTTTATAGTGACTTTCCCTAAACTGGCACCTTCCTGGTACATTAGGACTGAGAATTCCCATGCAGCATGATCAATTTCTAGGAGTTGCAGTCTAGACACATCTGGATTGAGATAGATGTAGCCTATCTGCTGTGTAGCATAACGTACATCTTCTCTTGTGGAAAAATGCGTCTCATGCTATAAAACCATCATGGAAAGGAATATTTCATTCTAGCAATGGTCTCTATGGTTCAAGAGGATATCAAACAAGTCACAACAAATAGAAAAATTGCTGCTGTACTTGGTCTCAATGGCCTTCTATCAAAAACTAGAGAGCATAATCTATAATGCATAACTTTGGGTTTCACCTCAGAAGGACTAATACTTTCCAATCTGTGGTGGGGGGAAAAATCCACTCCTACAGAGAAGCCCAGTGCAAAGTAATTAAATTACTTTACTTTTACTTTCAATCATTTGAATGCACTAGGACTCTTCATTATACTGTAAGAGTTAATAAGGGAATGCTCAACTTAGATTATAACCATTGAGAGACATACTGGCATTGTGTTGAAAGAAAAGATAGCAAATTCTATGTCCCTCAGCTAAGGAATGGGGAAGTCAATATCCCAAAGCAGAGCATAAACCCTGTAGAAATAGAACAGACATGCATCATCCGATGGCCCAGGGGAATATGAACACTGCCCACTAACCAGAAACAAACCAGCAATTATGTTGGAACGACAACATATGATACCAAAATAATTGGGATATTTATCAGCATGTAAGCCTCCAGCCTCCCCCAATATATTATGATAGTGTTTTTACTCTATCAATCAGTAACTCACTCCATAATGTATGGGATTAGGAGGGGGGGAATTCCACCAGAGCAAAAACCACATGTAACAATTATGTGATCCTGATACAATAATTATAATGTGGTCAAACAAGAGAAAGCACACATATGTCCCAACTGAAAGATGCATTGCCAAGCTCACTGGAGACTTCAAATATTTTTGTACTTCTTCAAATTGATGACCTCCTCAAGAAATGTTTGATCTCAACATCTTCAGTTTCCCAATCAGGTGGCTACTGGCCAAGCTGGGAACAGTTGTCTAGTATATCTAAAAATCACCAATATTGCCCTATTGTTATTTTGAATTGTTTTCTGCCTTCTAACTATGTTTGAAAGGCCAATGTAAAAATCATGCATTAATCAGAGGAAGCTGCTTGGATTATTATTACGGAGGGGAGGAGTGATTTAATATTAGAGAACAATAAAGTTGCACACATGAAGAACCTTACCAAGAGCAGGAAATACCATGCAGGCAAGAACATATTAAGAAGTACAGGCTGAAGGAGGAAGTACAAAAAATACAGCCAAAGAACTGGTGAGATTTTCTTGTGCTCAACTTGACATCCTCTTCTTTATGCATGCTTCACTTCCTTAGTTGTGTTTATCAGATGAAGCTAGTGGTTTCTGGGTACATTCATGGTGAGCTTGCAGCTCATAGATCTGTTTCACAGAGTAAAATGTTCAGTACATGCTTCCTTTGTGGCTTCTTTCCTCCCTGCTTTCTTTCCTATGTTGGTCTCTCCTCTTCATGACCCACAGAAATAATGTTTCATAGAAAATAAAGTTCCATCATCAGTTTTCGGATTTTATTTTCTGAGTTTTTTTTCGACTGAACTTGCTGAAGAGGAGGGCATGTATCTAAACCTTTTTCTATTCTGTGGCACATTTTATTCTGGGAATGTAAACAATCACCTGCAACAATCATATGAATTGTTTACTATTTGTGCACATCAGTTTGTTCATGAACTGATGTGCACAATGATCATAAAGCAAGTTGTTCCTGGCAAGCTAACTCCACGTGTTCATTCATGGAACACCTGTAAAAGTAGTCAAGTCCATGTTATTCATTTATGTCATAAGTTGAATACTTTTTTTAAAAAAAATGATTGTAGACGACTGCTGTTCCAACATCATTGCAAAGAGTTAGAACATTAGGGCAAACATATTTGGACTACAAAACTCCAGTAACCACTAAGGGATGTTTCTATAAAATACCATCTGGGGGTCCTTTGAATTTTTGCAGATCAGACATGGTAGGCTTACTCAGTGCTTTTTTTGTAAAAGAAAAAGGTGCCGGAACTCACATATGTTATACAACCTGCCTTGCCTACCCTACAAGGTTCTATCCAAAAAAGGTGCCGGAACTCCGTTCTGAGCGTTCTATGAGAAAAAAAGCCCTGGGCTTACTGAAGATAAAAAAAAATATTTGAAAACTGATAAAAGTTCAAAATGATGATTAAAATCATTCAGGTAACAGAGGTAAGGAATGGGTAGTCCTTCTTTTAGGGGGGGTTTAAAGTATCCTCTAATCATGACAGGTAAAGGCTAACATCACAATTAACTTGAAAGACAGATAAAATGATAAAACATTTTATTATCAAAGCTAAAAATGGCCATTATCACAGCTAAAAAGCTAAAAAAATTCCTGCCAGCTTGTAGCTCCCTAAAAATATTAAGTTTAGTCCTGCTAATATTGCCTGCTATTATTCCTGCCACTTAGTAACAAAAAAGATCAAGATGGCATATTTACAGCTGCAACTTGGTTTTGATCATTGAAAAAAGTATTAAATATATCTCTAATGGGGATATTTTTTCAGACTTTTTTTGAAAAGCATTCATATTTACCTTTTCTACTCAGCATAATCTGTATTTTATGGAATTTATATTTGTGGAACATGGGAATAAGATTTAAATACTACACATTCAGAATAACCTGTGTGTGTGCAGTTGCTCTTCTGCAACCGTGGATGTGTGGAACAAGAGAATGGCAACTGAACATACTAGAAAAGGCTCAGAACTGACCCACAACTCCTTGATGAGGAAAATAGCTTCACTGTTGTGAAGAGGAAGTTTTATTGTTTTGTATAAGCCTAATTTCTGTGCAACATTCTTGGAAAGATCAGTTAGACTGACATAAAGTATAAAGCTCTCGGGATGGGGATGAGGGAATACAGAAGCTATCTAGCTAATTTTTATGTTAACCCAGCATTATGTAGCAACAATTCCTTGAAACTAACTAAAAACAAACAATACCCCCTCCCATTTTACTTCTAGAAATACTTATATTTCTCTCACAAGTTGTTTATTAGTAATGATGTTCTGCTACAAGTATAATATTCTCCATTTTAACCAAAAGCCCTAACTTGAAGAGACACCATTTGAGCACACCATTTGACTCAGTGCATGCTGCATCTATGGATCAAGCAGAGTGTTAATTCATACTTCAGAGTCCACTCAAAAAGGGAAACTGTGAGGACTTCTTTGCAAAGCAGTGATGCTCTGCTTCATGGTATCTTCCTGACTCGGGGCCTTGAGATGATACTAGATAAGAAAGAACAAGATGGCTTTCCTCCAGCCAAGGAAATTTGTTTTGCTTTGGCAGAAATGTATTTTAAGTGTGTACATGCAGAAAATTGACAAGGGCCAACCTGGTGGATAATTGGCTATGCCTTACTACTTAAGACCACCTCTCAGGGATGGCAAGGAGTGAAGGGACATCTTAGAAAAAGGTTCCCCCAATCCTACTTCTGAATGTTTTGATTTACTTGCTTTAAATTAAAACTATCCCTTAAATGCCTTCTGTTTATATATTTGGTTTTACATTTATACAACAGCCCAATAGATCTTACAGTGTTAATGTGCAGTTTTAGTGGTGCTTGTACCCTCCAGGGAAACTAGCTAAGGAAATGGTGCAAGTATTGCTCCAGCAGCAGCCCACAATGATTCTGCCATCACACCTTTCTCACATGTCACAAGAGTTGGACAGCATAACTGCTCTGCCTGAGGTGCGGGAAGGTAGTAGAGGTATACTGTGTCGGGATGAGATGCAAAGGCCCATTTTCCAGTGACATGTCCACAGAAATGGCTTTACTAATCAAGACAGGGTTGGCACAGTGTCACTACTTCCATTGTAGAGAATAGACAAAAGGGTTTTTTTAAAAAAATAAAATAAAATAAAATAAAACCAGATCCTCCTGGCTGTGGTGAAAGAGGACTGTGAATGTGCTTTCACTCTACTGATGGATTCTCTTCTCCATCTTTTGCCATAAAATGAAGGTACGATTGCTCCGTTCAGTGAGATGATTCCATCTTCATCCAAATTTGTGAGACATATTTATTTAAAAGGCTATGGGAAAGCCAGAGCTTTGAATAATGTAAATAAATAGGACACCTCTTAAGAATTTGGAAAGCATTTTCAAACTTTATTTACAACTGTCACAGTGACAAAAGTAGTTTGAAAAAAATGCTAGCTTTTTCCCTGAGGCTCAAAAAAGAATTTTACAGAAATATAGAATGTAATATATATAACAGGAAAAAGTTCCACTGGAGTGCTTTGTTCCTCAGACACATTCAAAAGTGACAGAAATACAAGCAACAACTGTATCTTTTAAAAAAGCAGAAAAATGATATGCAAATATTCAAAGACAAACAACAATCCCACTCTGTCCATAAGCACTAAGGATTTTTGTTTTTCCAAGTCTGAGTGGTTAACATTTGACAACTTCAAACTGGGACAAAAACTGGAGAAACAAAAAGTGACTTTTGAAGGAAAAAAGAATAGGGCATTTTGGGTTGGGTGCAAGTGTGAAAGCTCATTGTACTGAACAGCAAGACAAGAATAGATTCAAGGAGACAAAAAACATCTGGATCCATCCATTTTAAAGCAACCTTGACAAGTGCAAGGGTGCAAGACGAATTTCAGTGATGCCCAAACATCCACCAAGACAGGTAGTATATGTGTTACAGGTTCTTGGCTGAAAAACACACACACAAGAACACTCAACTAAATCCCTACAATCTCACATCCACATGTAACAATGATTCACAGCTGTTAAGTTATTGCCATTATGTGGAAAACACATGCGAGACGAGACTGAAAAAAGTAACCCTGCTGATTTCAACAAGCAACTCTAACCCATTACCAGCAATTTCACTACTCATGAGGTATCAAAAATAAGTGTACGTGTGTGTAAGCGTGTGTCTTTTATATATAGCACATATACAGAGTTCCAACAAATTAGGAAAGGAATGGAAAAGATCATGGAAAACTAAGGATTATTTTGACTATCTTGTTAAGGCTATAATGTTTATACATTACAAAGTTTTAGTTTCTCCACAGTTAATATGGAATCATTGGCTTTTAATATCTGAAAGCCATACTTGAAATTTCAACTTTGTGGAACTTCCGGCCAAGACATCAGATACTGTTTTTTTTTAAAAAATGAGGCTGCCAATTTAGCTTATCCAACTATTTGTTTGCCTTCTCAGAAGAGAGATATATGGGACATGAGGAATGAGATGATAATGGGCAAATGAGAACCTGCGAACAAGGTAAGTCAAAGATCCTTGGTTCAAAAAAAGTGTTATCTTCTCGACAATACTGAGATGCTATAATACCTTTTGTTTTTGAAGATAAGTCCTGCTTTCACCATCCTGCTTTTAAAGGGGATACCGATTCTCTTAAGGTCTTCCTATTTAACAGCCTTGTTGGCCCTGTACTATAATCATGAGCCCTTGATCCAGCATTAAACACATGACTAAATTATAATCAGTACTTATGAAAAAGCTGCATTTCACAGCAACCGGATGCATTATAACAAAGAGAGTTAAACAGTAGCTTCAGTAGCAAGAAAGAAAATATTACTTATTTTCCATATCAAAATCTCCTGAAGTTTTTCTAAAGAAGCATTTCTTCCAATCCCACCTCCCAAACAAAATAAAATGTGATCTTTACAGCCTAAACAAAATAACTGCAGAACAAGTAGTAAAGGCCATTTCTATAGTCAACAGCTCAATGGCCATACAAAGCTATTCACTGCGATGTCAAAATGCATGCTTAGAGGTGCCAAGAAAAAAAGACATAAAAATATAGTTTATGTGCAACAGGTGAGCAAGCTAGTGCCAGACCCTGCAGCCTGACAAAGATGGTGTCACTTTTAAGAGGACGCTAGGCTGTACAAGGCCAACCTACTTATTGACCCATTGCTCCTCTATGGTGTTCCGCAGGAAAACTGCCTAACTTGGTAATGTCATAGGAGCATTTCAGTGGCTTTGTCTTCCAGCCTCCAAACACATGCACACATAAAACCAGAAAAAACACTATGAGAAGGCAAGGTTTTGAGAGATGAACACTATTCTCATGCATTTGTAGCCAGAGGCAGTCCCTTATAGAACTTAGCTGCATTTATATTTGCAGTTATTTCTTCTAATACCACACACTTCAGAAGAAGCATGCTTCCTGCTGGCCTATTCCTCCACCAAAGCGCCCTCTAATTTCCTGGCTGCCCCAGGCAACCACCACAGAATTCAACAATGATCTTGAGAAGGGCAATCATTTTTGGCTTGCTTTGCCTGCCCAAACTTTCTTAGTTTTAGCTGGAGATTGTCACATCAAGCGTTTCAGTTCTCAATAGAGAATATGAAAAAAAAACTAAGATCTTGCAGGTGCAAAATTGAATGTCTTTTGTAGAAAAGACCCTTCAGAAATCTGTTCTCTCTCCCTCAAGATGACCTAACATCTTGAGTAGAAGATCTTCGGTGCTTTTACTGCTCCTTGCTCTCTTTCTTTGCTTCATCACAGTTCTGTTCCTCTTCCTCCTGAACCAGGAACTCTTCAGGTGGCCATCTTAATTCTCCACTCTCTACATCTCCTTCTGTTGGCTCCACCACAATGGAAGGAAGACGGTCCTTCAGCTTACAATAACGATCAAAATCTGAAGGGTCAGGGAAAATCTGAAATAAGAGATTTACAATAATCAATGTCTCCAATCCAATGTATTTTCAGTAGATTTTCATTTATTCACAGCTATCCAAGTAGCCCCCTTTAAACTTCAAAGATGAAACATGTTTTAAACTTAGGCTCATTCATATCCCAAATTATAATTATTATAATTAAACTGATATGATTCCTTATTGTATGATTTAGAGCATAGTAGGCAGCCAAGATTCTCAGACAATTTTTGTTGCTTTCCGTTAGTGATCATTTCAAAGCCCTCCAGATGTTATTGATCTACAACTTCAGCAGTAGGCATGCCCACTGATAAGGAATGCTAGCAGCAATGTCTAGGGAGCCAGAAATTCCCATTAATTCCTCTCTTTTCTTGCATTTTCTAGTTGGCTGGAGGTAAAAGGAGATAGTTTTACCCCCTTTTACATTGATGGCAGTCAAAAGATCACCACATCCCAAGGGAATGGAGTCTTCACAGCCTGATTTGAAGTCAACACATCTCCAACTGAAAACAAACGTGTCTTTCATGCAACGGTTACAATTTGGACAAGATCTATCTCCAGTCTACTGGCAGGTTACAAGATGTAGTAAGCTGTCAATGATATTTTTCATATTCAGGCTTTTTAGGTGACACATACACTTTTTAGGTGACAAGCATGTCATGATGTGTTTATATCATATCACTGTTCCATGAGCTGCACTTGCTTCCAGGGAGTTTCCAGGTGCAATCTAAGGTTCTGGTTATCACTTATGAATCCCTACATGATAGTATAGCTTATCTATGGGATTGCTTGCCTTTGCTCGTCTGACCAGACCCAACAGGATGAGTAAAGTTCCCTTCTATGAAGCAATACCATCTATGAAGCAATACCATACTTCTTTATCATAGCACCTGCCCCCATGGTACAACATTCCTCTCAAAGTCTAGATGATCCTGACCCTGTCCATCTACCTTAAGGTGTCAAAGGCTTTGATTTCCCTCAAGTCTGGTGATTATTATTAGTCTGCCATTTGATTGGCAAAATAGAAGGGATTTTTTAAACCTCATGAACATTGCACTTATTAGATTTTTATTAAAAATTTGTTTACTTTCAACTGCTGTATTTGTAAGATATTGACCATATAAATGGTTAAATAAGGAAGGCTCTCTTGGTGTATTTTGTACACATAAGACATTAGGAAAACTGATCTTCAGGTTACTCTAATCACTATAAATAAGTATTGAATGTGATTATACTGCACAAAGAATCCACAATACAACAGATGTCCTGCCCATCAACTTCCTGAAACCTCATTATATATAATTCAGTTTTGGAGCTAGGTCTAGGTCACCCATAATGTATGAATTATGACAATGCTTGACTAACTGGACATTATCAAGCAACCCACTATGCTTATGTCTCAAATTCTCCTCTTGAAGGGTTGTTCATCTCTATTCCTGATTAGATTCTTACCAACATCAGACCATACACAAATATATTTTCACCCATTATATTAAATAACCTGTTATTTTACTCTGGCCAAGTTAGCACTGCCAAGATGTTACTGTTGGCAAGCCAGCATCATGATAATTCCATTGCTTCAATGTCTGAGCTCTTTGCAGATACTCAACAGGTACCATTTCCTTAGTCAGTTTTTGCCACCCTAGTGTCCCCCGGATTTTTAGACACTAGCTCTCAAGCCAGCACCTGCATTCGACCTAAAGATACTGAGAACTGCATTTCAATAAATCTGAACATTATGTAAATATCCAACTACTATGCTAGGTAGATATTTCCAGATAACAGTAATATCAATTAAAACTCATATGGAAATAACTGCAATATTAATGTTTGATCTATTGCACTCTAGGAATTTTTCATCCCATCAGTCTTACACTGATCACTACAAAGCTATTATAAACTAAGCTGAAGTTTCCATCTCACCATTAAAACATATCAGATGACCAAACAGACCCTGTATAGAGTCTACAGGTTGTGTATAAAGCATCAGATTTAGCTATTGTATCCTGTTCAAGAGGGGGGGGAATGTTGGCATTTAAAGTTGCTTTCCTCAGCAGAGCATTTCCAAATTGTTCAGCACTACAATAACCACTATCCTCAACCAACTCTATCAGGTGACTATAAATTTAGGGGGAGAGATGAGTTGCAGCCAAGCCTGAAGTTCATAATTTGGATAAGCCAATATACATCCTCAGTAAGAGAACAAAACCCTTCCTGTATCTACAATGAACAGCAGCACAGGACAGAACAGCATTAAACCTTTGTTATGGGAAGCACATTAGGTCAAAATGGAATAGCCATTTTGAAAATATGCTGACCTACCCCCTTTAAAGTAAGGAATAAATGATTTCTTTAAATAATCATCCCCCAAATATCTATGTTTGTGTGTGTGATTTAAATAGCCTAAAGAATCTTATCTGTAACAGCTGCACAGATAGGTCAGGATTTTTCCACTAAGTCATGCTTTTTTAAAATAATCAAGGAAGCATAAAAATGAGATGTTGCAATTGCACTCAAGGATTATATGGATGGGCCAATGGAAAATAAATGAAGTCACATTTCCCAGCACATGACAGAGAAACAAGCATAAGCTGTCAATAGAAGCAAAGAAACAAGAGCCTTTGCATAATGACATTTTAATCCATGAAGATGGTCAGCTGAATATTGCTTGCACTCTTTATAAGAAGACTTAAAAACTATCTTTGTGGTTTTCAGAGCTGAGCATTGGAGTAAACATTGTCTTCCTCTCTGAGTGTTAACTTTACTTTTAACCATCTCCTTGAATTCAATTCCTGGTGATTACTTACAAACCATATAGTTTTCTTGCAACTTGATTTATCGCTGCTTTCATCCAGGATAGTTTTTCAATTTCTCAGTCTAGTCAACAATTCATGAGAACTCATGTTGGTTTTCTTTCCAAGTCTAACCAGATTCAATTCTGGTTAATACTGGAGATCAGCTGTGAGGTACTACTATCTGCTGTAGACAATTACCCTCTACCGTCAACAAATATATTGAGTCTACAGTATCTATCACGATTAATACCAAAGTGCAGATTTTATAGCTGAAATATAGACATCTATCTTTCTTACTTCTACCCATCACTTACTTTTTGTTGTATCTTGCTTGTTGCTAAAATTCTGCATAGTCTTTTGAGCCATTTTGGTTCAAAGCAAGTTATAGACTTGGTACATTCCCCCCAAAAGTCCCTTGTTATTGTCTACCATGTTGCTTTTGTTCAATTTTCTAGAGAGGATGTATTGCAAAGTCCCTTTCTGCTCTGCATTTTATAAATTTTTTCATTAATCTTTATCTATGGCAGCAGTAACAATTTTTTTTATAAAACTAAACATTTAACAAACTCTTTTTCAGGTAACAGAGACATAGGAAGTGGACTGATGCATTATGAATGTATTCTGTGGCTGCCATAGGAGTAAGAACCAAATGTCAGAAAAAAAATCACTTGTTCAAATACAGTAATTTACCATTTTATATTATTTTATTTGGAATATTCATAGATAAGAATACTTATTTGCTAGGCACCTCAAAGAGGAGAGAAAAATAAAACTTAAAACTTGAGATAAACATCTTTTCCTGTGCCAAGTGACACCCCACCCCCTTCCTCTAGAATTGACTGAACTTAGCCCCAGAATGGAAAAAATGCTTAACCAAGCCATACTAGTAAGAAAAACAATACTACTGAGAAGAGTTTATAAGCATCTAGCTAGACTATTGACTGTGTCCCAGTCCATGCAGCCTACAAGACCTTCACTGAAACTAGCAGTAGCAGGCAGGGACATATTTAGTCAGTGCTATCTGAATGCAGCCCAGCCCAAAGTTACTGATGGTAGTTGCAACCCCAGGCATATGCAACATGATTCAGTGAACCTACCAGTGACACATTAAGACTACTTTTTGCTACTCCATTAGGATCCACTCCTGTGAATGCAAAGGTCACAGGTCATCCAGCTGGTCCATTTTGAGTTTCATGAACACCAACGGTATTTAATGGTTCAGAGGGTTTGGTGCGGTGGATCTCAGGAAGATTTGTCTTTAACAGTGTGTAAATCAACACCCACAAAGACGGTCCAAAACAAACAAACGTGTTGTGCAGTCTAAGTCATGTATATCAGAATTGCTTCTACGTCTATAGCCGATAGGTAAGAGATAAAGAGATCTCACTACAAGACATCACCCTGATTTCATTTGCACGTATAAACCTAATTCTGCTGCTTCACACAACAGCTCGGGTTGCTTTTGTATCAGCTTTGAGTGCCTACTGTCATCAGGATCAATGCATTTAGTTACCACTTCTTCATGGCAATTTCAATTTATATATAGAGAAAAAGAATGCTTGCCTCAAAATGTTGTTTATTCAACCCAGCTACCACAATGAGAGGCTGCCTCAATGGTCATCACTTCAGATTCCATTCTGAGGTTTTGTTTTGTTTTTTGGTTTTTTTTAAGAAGTTTCAACACATCATTATTTTGACAGCAGAGCAGGGATATTTTAGTCAACTTCAGTTTCAAACACCATGATTAGTGCTAGACTGTCATTAACAATCAAACTTGGGAAAAGGACATAGTCATTTCCAGGTAGAAAGGATAATAGGAGAACATAATGGATGGGCCTCAAATTTAGGCTGAAAACTAACAAAGCCTTTGTTTCAATATTCAAACAACATTTTAAAAAAGAATCAAATTCACTGAACAAGAATGTTGGGATATTCATTCCCCATTAAATTAGAACTTGCCGCTTTCAGCTGCCGCTTTCAGCTGTATGTTGATATTAATAAAATGTAGAGGGAGAAGAGTTCCCATACATTACAGCATTATTACACAGTTCCAAACTTGCCCTTCTTCCAATGAAGAGGGCAAAAGTCTATGTATATTCTGGATGTTTTTCCTGGCTTCCATTTGCTATTTATTTAGCAAAAGAAGCTTTCTCTGACCTGGCACTTTCCTGGCTGTTGGACTAAAGCCTCCAGCATTCAACCAGCATTGGCAACTCTAGTTGAGGGATGGCTGGAAGCAGTAACCCAGGACATCTGCAGTTTGCCAGGCTAGGGAAAGCTCTGCTAAAGGATTGCTAATTTAACAGTAACATTAATCACTTTCAATAATCCTGGATTTTATTACTTAAGGCTGTGTTGAAAAGCTCCTCCACACAAGAAAAGAAATAACTTCTGTCAGAAAAGAAAGCTAGGCTAGTTTTTATGTGCAGCGCATTGGGGTGGGGGTAGATTGTGAATTTTAAATTAAAATGCTTGTCTGAAATGGTACCACTTTTATAAGCTAAAACTGGGTGAGGGTTCAGATTTAACAGATTAAAAATAACGGTAAAAAGCTTAAAGCTTCTAGTTTAAGACAAACATTATGCATTTCCAGATGCTTTGGACTACAATTCCCATGCTTCCTCATTCGGCATGAGGCTCATGAGAATCAAAATCCAAAATCAAATCAAGTACAGGTAGTCCTTGACTTACAACCACAATGCAGCCCATAATTTCTGTTGTTAAGTGAGACATTTGCTAAATGAGTTTGGCCTGATTTTACGACCTTCCTTGCCACAGTTGTTAAGTAAATCACTGCAGTTGATAAGTTAGTAAACTGGCTATTAAAATGAATCTGGCTTCCCCATTGATTCTGCTTGTCAGAAGGTCGCAAAAGTGATCACATGACACACCCACCCACACACCCCAGGACACTGCAACCATGATAAATATGAACCAGTTGCCCAACATCTGAATTTTGACCACATGACCATGGGGATGCTGCAAAGGTCATGTGAAAAATGGTCATATGTCACTTTTTCCAGTCCCGTTGTAACTTTGAATGGTCACTAAAGGAATCATTGTTAAGTCAAAGGCTGCCTGTACCTTGTTGTCTCTCTCTCTCCCTTTGAAAGAGAGAAAGACAGAAGCAGGGTTGCCGACACTTCCTCTCTCTCTCTCTCCATACTGTATGCAATTAAATGAATTTAATGTACAGTTATCAGTAGTTAATAATAGCTAATAACTAAGAGTTAATAGTTGCCAATAACCTTTTTCTCTGAAAAATGATGCAAAACTTCAAATCAAAAATACTTTGTAAAGAACCAAGCCGAAATCAAGCAACAGAAAAACTTGTAGAGCAACAACTTCAAATCCACTCCAGCTGGATCACTTCTTTTCTATCTTTATCCCATTCCAGGTTATCTAAAAGGTGGTCCAGTAGCTTCAAGTGGCATTTACTTGGTAGTTTCCAGAGTGGGCTTCTAAGGAAGAAAAAAAACAGTGTATGGCAGGGCTCCCCAACCCCTGGGCTGTGGCCCACTACTGGGCAATGGCCCATTCAAAACCGGGCTGCGCAAGTGGTGAGGCTCTGCATACATGTGAACGCACAGCTTGACTTGCGTGAGAGGCCTGGTTCTCCTCCCCCTGCCCCCGCCAAGCCATAAAGGTTGGAAACTGCTGATGTATGGTACCATTTGGTAATTTCCAAAATATGCCCCCAACAAAAAAAAATTGGATGGGGACTTAAGGGGCAAAATGGGTTGTTTCGCAGATTTTTAAAGCACCCATTTCATCTTTTAAAACTTCTTAAAAATTCCTCCTCAAATGGGTCCTGGCTCCACTCACTTTGAGGATTCAGCCCCAGGCATGGCTTGCAAAGCCTGGCATTGTTACTTCCTGGAGTTCCTATCCTAGTCTTGAAGACAGATGCTTTGCTTATTCATAAATGGATTACTTAGCAGCTGGTTGAGAACTCAGAACAGGAGGGAAATAACTTTCTGGATCACATTTGAGTTGTTGCACTTCCTGATTTGATTGGACCGGGCAGCTATTAGTTTGGGGAATGCTGACATTTGAAAGTGCACAATGCAATTCAGACATTTATGGTAGGAGTAATAGATTAGGATGAGATTTTGTTTTCTGTCCATCCTAGAAATAAAATGATGTTCTCAGGCTGGAGAATTCTTTATGTAGAATCAAAAATCATCAGAACAATACTGTAGCAACCTTCTAGAAAACTGCAGTTCTCTTCAGCTTCCAGTGGCTTCCTCTTTCAAATTCATAAGGCTCTTCTAACCTCTGAACCAGAGGGTGTGTGTGTGTGTTTTGTGTCTTCTGAGAGATAACAAGGAACCTACAAGTCCCAATTTTATAGCAGCAGAAACTCTGAAGATTTAAACATGTTTTAAAGCTCTCAACTGGACTGCAGATTTGTGTTCAGGTTCATCAAGAAATCCTAGAGCCACCAATTGTCATTTTCAAGTATGTACTATATGTGCCTGGAGTCATGGTGGTTTCTAGCAGCCAATGATTTTGTCTTGCAAGTATATAGACAACCAATAAATAAATCTATACTGTAGAAGTTTAGATAATCATTTTAGGATCCTAAAATGTTATGAACTAGAGCAGGGGTGTCAAACTGCCGGCCCGCGGGCCGGAGCGTCACGGAGAAACCACGCCCATCCCATTTTCGGCAATGGGAAAAAGTTCCGATACATCGCGCGACGTCACGTGGCATCGCGAGTTTGACATGCCTGAACTAGAGGTAGAGACATAGCACAAGTAAGGATGAGGTCAAAGCCAAACTTCTAGTCATTCTAAATAGCAATTTTTGCCAATACAGCAAATGGGTTTCAGAGGTTTAACTCACTTAAATCACTGAATTCTAGCTTCTGGTTTGATCAAAGTTAATGGCCACAAACGTTTTCTAGATCAAGTTCAAACCACATAAATACTAGCATACTTATAAGACAAGAGACTATGCCATGTAGCATGACCTTAGAATTGTTTTTGTTCTATGAGATAGAGATTAAGAAAACATTCTTCAAAAACACTTTAAAATCTGAATTGCTGGCAGTTTTGATGATTTATGAGCCAAAATATAGTCATAAAATCATCCCAAATCCAAACACTGCCAAGCCTTTTGTGTTAGGAACAAGCAAAAGGCAATGAGCTTAAGGCCATTGATTTAACACGGCTTCTGCTTCACTCAGTAGAAGTTGTCTTGGTAGTCTAAACATATTGAACTTAATCCAGCTGGCCAAAGTTATCTGAAACACAAAGTTTACTTATTTTAATACAAGTCAGCCTCAAAATAGTTAAGACCCTTGAGCCTTACACTGGAAATTCATGTGGCTTTTTTCAGTTCTGATGCAATATTTGCTAACTGTATTTTTCCACTGGGATTCATTCCAAAATCAAGTTTTTTAAAAAAAACATTGCTAAAATTAGCCTGAAGTAACAAAGATTCCTTGCACTACCATTCACCTAAAGGACATTAGATAATTGAATGTGAAAGGTAAGTCAAAAGTGACCTACACACCTTCCATTCAAAGTACAGAGCAGAGTTAAGAGCCGCTGAGGGGGGAAAACCCTAATGGGGTTAGAAAATGCTTAAGCAAAACCTACTATGGCTTTTCAAAATCAAAATGCCACTTTATACAGAGCAACCTGAACAGAACCGCCCTGAGTCCTCAGGGAGAAGGGCGGTATAGAAATATTATTAAATTAAAAATTAAATTAAATTAACCTACAAATATTTATTCAGAAATATGTTGAAAGGACTTGAGTAGTATTCAATCAGATCAAAGCCCTATACTGTACAGCTGGTTAATCTGCCTCTGCAGTGATCAGCCAGATCATTATTAGTTATCCACAAACTGGATCAGGATGACAACATTCACTCATGCCTGTAATTTATACCTTTTTATATGCTGTTCACTTCCATTTCAGGCTTACAAACACTGATATAACAACATCTGAAGTAACCAATCATTACATCCAATCAAGAATTTGTTAAAAACAAAAAGTCATCAAAGCCAAGGTAGAAAGAAATGCTTTAAGGCTATACACTAGCAATAGCAATAACACTTTGTAGTGTTTTATAGCCCTCTCTAAGCAGTTTAGAGAGTCAGCATATTGGCCCCAATAATCTGGGTCCTCATTTTACCAACCTCAGAAGGATAGAAGGCTGAGTCAACCTTGAGCCGGTCAGAATCGAACGCCTGGCAGTGAGTGGTGAGTTAGCCTGCAATACCACATTCTAACCACTGCACCACCCCAGCTCTTAAAGTATGCTACTAAAGTATAACAAGGAACACTTACTCAATGTCAAATTTATTCCAAGTTCTAGGAGGCAATGTAAAAAATAACACACTTAGATGTTCATGTTAAACATATCAGTGGCAGGCCAGCAATGCAGTTGCTTTAGTTCAGGGAGTGATATGATGCCAAGTGCATACACCCCCCCCCAATGCTCAATCTTTCTTCTCCAGGATTAACACCAAATTATTACCCAAAGGTGATAGATAAAAAAACCCTTCTTCCCAATGATCTAAAACACACCAGAGATCCAACAGGACATCTAATCCTTAATGGGAACTGCAATAACTCCACATACATCCAAATTAAACCCATATCTCATATTCTGAATGAACCTAATAGTGGATATTGAGAGAGATGTAGCCATAATGTTTAATACCACTTATATCTTATAAGAAGAAAGCCTTATCCTTCATGAATTTATCTGCTGAATTCCTTAACAGATCTTTTTCTTCAAGCTGTTTATAAATTTACTTGTAAATAAATCACTTCAACATCCCTCCAAACCCCAAAATACACTAGATTCTGTGCTAACTGCTCTTGCCAAGGAAGCATTACAAACAGCTTTGTAAATTTTAAAATATTAAGAACTAATTAATCAGCCTTCTAAAAAGACTACTATCTAATCCTAGCTGAATCCATATGCAATTTGCAGTTAGCTAGCAGTAAATTTACCTGATAGGATAGGCCATCCTTGCGGGGGCTTAAACCAATCTCATCCATAGTTGGAGCACTCATCACCTCAGTCATGTCAGCTGATCTCAAATAATCAGGGCTGGAAACAAAGGCAGAGAGACAACTTCAGCAATTACTCTTTTATTCAGCCACAATTAATAGTAGACAAGCAAAGAAAACTTAGGACTCCATATTGATAAAGAATTCTAATACAGATTAAGATACTTAAGCATTTCAATGCATATATCCAGTCTTAAGTCACAGTCACCTAGATATTTTGAAAAGAAAGTACTTCAATCTGTTCTGGAACAGAATGAAAAACACTGTCCTACAGATTCTGTGAAGGCTTCAGAATTAAGAATTTTAAACCAAAGGCATGACTCTTGCTTTGCATTTTTATTGACTGAGCCACCGAAAGGTTTCAGATTGATTCATTCTATAGCCCTGGTTTTAGTTTCAGCCTTACATTGTTCCCAATATAATTTATTTTGAAAGCAAAAGTAGATTTACATGCATGCAACTTCTTGTATGTTAGCGTGTAATTCCACCTCAATTTCCCAGCACAATAATTCTTAAGTTTCTCTCACCCACTTAAGTTATAATAGAGATAAAAACAATGTAGTGGGGCACTGCCATAAAGAAATAGCATTGCAAGTTCACTGGCTGTTCTACACTGAAAGGCATCTTTCAGAATTCTTACTCCAGATAATATCACATAAGAATGTGCACCCATCAATCACCAGTGGCCAAACTATAATGGGTAGAAGGTTTTATTGTAACAGTCAGACATGAGACTGGTCTTGATTCCTTGACTATTCTTACAGTACCTTCTACTTTTCTAAATTAATATTTTAAGTACTACAAATACTGAAATGTTCAGCATTAGCTTTGCTTAGCTTAAAAATAATAAGCCAGGTCATCCCAAGGAATCACTTCCACAAGTAACAATTGTATCATCACAGCATATTATAATTCCATGATATATATCATACTTTTAAGTTATCACAAGAAACACACACACACACAAGGGAAGCAACATCTAGAAGAGTCAGCCTAGTTTTGCATATACCAGGTTACACAGACTGAAATAACAGTTGATTTCTTTCTTCCCCAATTTCTTTCCTTTCCACTCTTTGTCCCTTGGTCTTAATATCTTAGGGAACAAGACTTTCATCTTGTCCTTAGAATGCATACACCTACCTAATGGGCTGCCACAACTCTCTTCACAGCAAGTTCAGAGAAAAGTATCACCATCACTTGAGCTCTACAGAGTTGCTGAAGAGGCAACAAGTTGGTCAGCATTATTTATGAGAATAATTTAGAGCTATCAGTAACACTGTGGGGGTAACCTTAGAGTGTCTTTGTTTGCAACAAAATGGGGAAATAACTGTGATAGAGATTTGAGGTCAGCCAAACAGACTTTAAGACAATCAGAACAGAAAACAAAAAATGTTGCAGCTAGGAACATTGGTTTGAGGTTTTTTTTTAACAAGGTATATAATATAAAGGTTAGTTAACTGGCCAGGGAACCATCCAAGTTGCAGTGTCTGGCAACAGAACTATATGTAAAGCAACAAGAAAATTCACCAAGATAAAATACATCAATTGCCAGAGATCTCAGCATTTTATTTCACAGGTTTTATAGAGGAAAGATCACTTTCCTGACACTATTTCTGCACTAGCTCTTTCAGAAGAGACACACATTTTAATTGTGTCATACTTGCCACTTGTAGTCACTACTGGATCCTGGTAAAACTGCTAAGAATTTACTGTCTGCCAGAAGGTATTTATTGTTCTAATGGCATTTGTCCAGCGAAACAGTAAATACAGGCTACTGATGAGAAAGAGACAATGGGAATATATGCACACCAGGGCTTAATATCTGAAGGGGGGGGGAAGCTATTTTTCCCCTTGTGCTCTCTGCCAAAAGGCAAAAATACTTTAAGCATCCTTACTTACATCAAGCCAGCCTTTCTTGAAAACATTCCAGGAAGGCAGTTATACAACTTTGCCGCAGCTCACTCCTCTTCTAACAACAAAGAAATCAGGCTGCACTCAGTTCTAAAGTGTGAGCCTAACCCACTGAATGAATGCACCTGCCATAAAATGCTCATTTGGAGCCCCAGGTTTTGTGCAAGACCAAATTTTCAAACTGGGGGATAAATCCGATGGAACTAGGAGTTTCCTAACTTGTATCCAGAGCCCCTGGCTCTCTATTATGGCTTAACTGCACAGTGTTCACTCACATTCCAGATTATGGATCGGGGCTTCTGAGTTAATTGAAACACCCAGAAGGCAAATGACAAAATCTTAAATCCGTTTTTTTCTCCCCACTGTCTCCTCCCCCCCCTCCCCCTCCCCACAATCAAGGTTACTACTTCCCAACTAGAAGAATAGTCTAGTGTTTAAGTCACCAGGCTAGAAAGCAGGAGATTTGTGAGTTCAAGTGCAGCCTTAGTCAAGAAAGCCAGCTGGGCGACTTTGAGCCAGTCACTCTTCCTCAGTTCAGCCCACCTCACAGGCTTGTTGTGAGGAATATAGGAAGAGGAAGGTGTGTTGGATAGGTATGCCGTCTCGAGTTATTTGTAAAAATAATAAAGGCTGAATACAAATAAACCAAAAGCAGCAATTGTAGCAGCACCAAACGTCTGCAGTCTCCTGCCTTTGTTAATCGTCTTGAAAAAAGCAGCTGTTTAGCAGCAAACTTCTTACTGCGTTTTAAGTTTTCTTCAGCTCGACATAGCATCTTCCCCACCATCTGGGGGGTGAGGGGACAGGAGAGGAACCCCGATAAGGAACCGGGGAGGGGAAAAAAATCTTCATTGCTATCTGCGGAATTCTTCTAAGAGGCCGGTTCTTTGGTCCGGATTCTAATAACCCTGATGCCCCCCACACACACACACACACTTCCACTCCCCAACGTTGATGGGATAATGCTCCATAGATATATATATATATATATATATAACCCCTAGGGAGCTGAACAGTTGCAATTAGGAATACCGAAAAAAAAACAGCTGCTGGGTCGGGTTTTTTTTTCCACAGAAACCAAGCCAGTAGCTGTTTTGTTTTCTCCATGGAGCTCCAGCTGGAAGAAATTAACACTTGCTGACAAAATCCCCCGGGGACATCGCAAGCGGCCAGCCTCGATCCAGACACACACACACACCCCGCTCTTTTCTCGAGAGGAGAGCTGCCGCCTCGCCCCGCCAACGAGTCCTCCACAGCCTCCTCTGGCAGGAAAAGCCAGATCCGCCTGAACTGGCTTCTGGCGCGGTGAAGCGGAGGACAACCGACGGATGAAAAGCAGCGCTTCGGAAGCAACCTCTCTCCTCTCCTCTCCTCTCCTCCCAGCAATCGGACGTGCCGCGACTGCTAAGCAGGTCCCCGGAACGCCATCCGCCGTTTCCGGGTAGACTTGGGCTCCCGAGAGCTCAACGGGACCCGCTTGCGGGTGGACCCCAGGACAGGATCGGGAGTGCAGGCGCCGTCCTGCCCGTTTGGCGCCGGAACGGAGGGGACGCGCCCAGGGCTTGCGTTCGTGGCGCCCCTCCCCCCCTCCTCTTCCTCCTCCTTTCTTTGTTTCTCCCTCCCGCCTTCACTCTGCCCACCCCTCCAACATTCCTGGAAGTTCTCCGTCCTGGTGGCTCGCAAAAAGGTGGCGTCGAGCTCTCCCCGTTTCACCTCTACTACCATCGACCCGCAAGCCCTCGCCAGCCAGCCAGCCACGCCGCAGAGCCCCCCCTCCGGCTACTCACCAACGAATGGAGAAAAATACAGACATGTAGTCCTAACAAAGGAGGTCGACCCAACGTCCTTTTGCAGCTCAGCACAGGAGTTAGTGCAAAGGAGTGTGTGTGTGTGGGGGGCGGGGGGGTCGAACTCGACCAACCAAAAAAAAAAAAAAAGAGCGAGCGATTGAGAGGGCTAAGCTTCCCCGTGAGAAACTATCGCCGGAATAGCTCTCGGAAGATAAACGCCCCTTCGGGTTCTTTTTTTTTTTCTTATCTCCCCCCGCCCCCCTCAAGTTGTTTAGGTGGAAGCTGCTGGGTTAGCGTGTTTTTTTTCCTACCCGTCGCAGCTACAGGTTTGTTCCACTAAACTGACCAGCACAAAGAGTTTGAGAGCTATTTTTATAGACCGGGGGGGCGTGTCTGGGCTCACAAAGCCCGCCCTCTGCCTTCGATGATGTCACAAAACTCATGAATGGTTTCGTGCGTTCGGCCTGTAAGCGGAGCCGCATCGCGGAAGAAAGCAGCAGGCTTCGGGGCATTTCTATTGGACGCCTAGTCTGGCATCATCTTCGGCACGAGTCCGGCTTGCCGCTGGTGTGCGTTGTTACCTAACGCTGATCTCAATCGATCCAAGTTTGGCCATAAACCCTCCTCCGATTTCTCCCTCTCTCTCCCTCCCTCTCTCTCTCTCTCTCTCTCTCTCTCTCCCCCCATTCTTTTTTGAATGCGTGGCTGTGGGCTTAAAGGAAAAGTATTTAAAGCATCTCTCTCCCGTGAGAAATCATTCTTTGAGGAAAGGTGAGAGGAGCCTTTGGCAACGCGGGTCTTGCAGAAGCAGAATACGATCCTTGAGAAGATCGCCGGAAGATGCAGACAAGGACGGCATTTCATTCATAATAATGGATTTTACAAGCGCTCGCCGTAACCTGCTTTCGTACACTCAGAAAGGCGGACCTTTCGCCTCCGTCACAAAAACCCGCTTATTCCTCCCACCAGCTACGTTTAGCTTCTATTTAAAAAAAAATACGCAGATACATGCGCGGGTGCTCACAGACTGCTCCAGAAGCAAAGATTGAAGCAGTCGTTAATGCACTGCCTTGAGGAAGCCGATGCTTTTATTTATTTATATACATATACATATACATATACATATACATATACATATACATATACATACATACATACATACATACATACATACATACATACATACATACATACATACATATATATATATATATATATATATATATATATATATATATATATATATATATATATATATATATATATATATATATATATTGGTCTGGATCTGCGTAATATGGGTCAGGCCGGCCGGTTCCTATTTTTAGTATCCTTAACCGGGAAAAGAAAATGTCTAAATAATCCTTGGGAAAGTGGGCAGAGTTTGCAGCTTTGCAGGGCCATCAATCGCTAAGTCGGGTGATTTCGTTTTTGGCTTTCGTCTCTCCAAAATAGGAATTATTTTTAGCGTTTGGGAGAAAGGAAAAGGGTGTGTTTTGAATGTGTGCTTCGGTGATGCTGAATTGTTTTCCCACAAGAGGGACAAAAGGGACAAAAGAGTTGCTTTCCCCCCCCCCAGGTGATGTGGGCAGGTCTGCATTGATACCACCAATAGGCAGCAGTTCTCAAGAGGTCCTTTTCTCCCCTCCAGAAACTGAGTTTGTGGGAGCTTCTGCATATAAATCTGTTAGTCTCATCTGCTTTTTTTTAATCCATTCATACATGCTTCATGGATGTATAGGTGTAAAGGTAAAGGTTCCCCCACACATGTGTGCTAGTCGTTTCCAACTCTAGGGGCCAGTGCTCATCTGTTCTGTACCAGCCTGCTACCGGCCCTGCAGAAAAGGCAGGGACAACCCCTTTTACAAGAAGGCAAGAGGCTGGAACTAAGCCTGCCAAATTTATGGAC
This sequence comes from Vipera berus, assembly GCF_964194415.1. Classification (NCBI taxonomy): domain Eukaryota; kingdom Metazoa; phylum Chordata; class Lepidosauria; order Squamata; family Viperidae; genus Vipera; species Vipera berus. Next base: position 304,287,404 of record NC_138202.1, on the reverse strand, counting down.
ACAAAAGCAAACAGAACAAGACACGAACCATGAAACAGGAGCTATTCAAGCGGTTGCCTTCAGCAAACCAGCCCTCCCACGCATTCCCCTTTTATACAGTTCAGGGCGTGGCTTCTCTCTGCCTCCTTCCGAGGTGCCCCATTGCCTTCCTCTGTTTACTCCTGATTGACTGCCTCCTGCTTCGGGCGTCCTTGAACAGGGCCAGCTGTGGGTCATCTTCATCCACGCTGTCAGGCTCACACAGCTGGGTCTGCGTCGTGACCAGGTGGGAGGGGCCTGGCTGAGGGCTCTCATCAACAAGCTCTCCAACCCCCTCAGCAACCTCTCCAACACCCCCCTCCTCCTCCTCTGCATCATCCGACCCAAATGCCAAACCCACAGGCTGACCCTGAATCACAACATCATCTCCGTTTCAAAGCCGAAGAGCCAGCGCTTGTCCGAGGACGACTCCGTGGTCATGTGGCCGGCATATACTAGATGCCAAAGGCGCACGGAACGCTGTTACCGTCCCACCATAGTTGTCCCTATTTTTCTACTTGCATTTTTACGTGCTTTCGAACTGCTAGGTTGGCAGAAGCTGGGACGAGTAACAGGCGCTCACTCTGTTATGCGGCACCCGGGATTCGACCCACTAAACTGCCGACCATCTGATCGACAAGCTCAGTGTCCTAACCCACTGAGCCACCACGTCCCTTGCATAGGTGTACATATTTTTAATTTCACTAGATGAGGGAGTTCACAGATCGTTTTAAGCGCTCCCCTCTTCTGCTGCATGCACTTCAATGAATGAATGAATGAATCTTTATTGTCAAAGTACAACTATGTATACATTGAGATTAGCTGAGCCTCCCTTTGTGCTCCCACCCCTCAACACACAGTGACAACAAACCCTCCATCTTACTACACCATGTGAACCAACTACACCACACACCGGCCTCCCAAGTCAATTCTGCATAAAATTCACAAAAGTTATTTCTCATTCAAAAGCCTAACAGCCCACGGATAAAAGGTGTTTTTCAGCCTGTTGGTGTGGCTGGCTATACTCCTATATCTCCTACCCAATGGTAGGAGAGTAAAGAGATACCGTCCAGGGTGTGAGTCCCTGAGAATTTTCCTCACTCTTCCAAGGCAACGAGCCCTGGTGATGTCATCCAGTGGTGTCAGGGAACAGCCCACAATGTCTTGTGCTGTACTCACCACCCTTTGTAATACTTTCCTATCTGCGGCTGTCAGACCAGCATACCAAACCACAGTACAGTATCACCCTGTAGCTGTAGGCTGACATAAAAATGGACCACCTTAACATTCTGGGGAAAAGTATTTGAGGCGTCTGCCTGTCTGTGGTAAATAGTCACATAAGGGGATGCATCACACGCAGTACAAACTGGCAAGTTTTCATTAAAGTGCGTGAGCACTGAATTTGAGGACAGTAGTGCTTTTACCACCTTAAAACTGTTTTCTTGCACCTTGGTCCACTTCCATGGGGTGTTCTTGTCTAAGAGCTGGTGTAATGGCTCTGCCACTGTGGCCTTGTTAGGAAGGAATACATGGTAAAAATTTAGGAGACCCAGGAATGCCTGGAGCTCTCCTTTAGATCTGGGGCTTGGTGCCAGCTGAATTGCCTTCAGCTTGGACTCTGCAGGATGGATGCCTTTGGCATCCATATGGAACCCCAGGAATTCAGTGGAATGGAGTCCAATTTTGCATTTTTCCTTCCTCAGCTTGAGTCCTGCTGTGTGAAACCGCTGAAGGATGGCTTTGAGCCGCCTTGCCAGGACCTCAGTGGACTCTCCGGTGATGAGTACATTGTCAAAATAGGGGCAGACCCCCGGAATACCCTTGAGCGTATGCTCCATTACTCCCTGGAAGATTCCTGGGGCTATGCTAACCCCGAATTGGAGGCGCTTGACCTTAAAAGCCCCCCTATGTGTCACAATTATTTGTGCTGTCGCTGTAGCCTCATCCACTCTTAACTGCTGATAGGCCTGTGCCAAATCTAACTTAGCAAACATGCTACCCCCTTGCAGCAATGCCAAAATGTGGCTAACAACTGGCACCGGGTACGCATGCTGCTGCAGTGCCCGGTTAATGGTGCACTTGTAATCAGTGCAAATCCTGATCTCCCCATTGGCCTTAAGTGGCGTAACAATAGAAGTTTCTCACTCCCCACCATCTACGGGCTGTAGTACCCCCTGACTGACCACCTTGTCCAGCTCTGCATCAATTTTGTTCTTTAACGCAAAAGACACACAACAGGGCTTAACCCTAATTGGCGTTACGGAGGGATCAAGCTTAAAGGTTATCGGAGGGCCCTTATACTCTCCCAGGCTTGTGTTAAAAACATTTGTGAATTCCTCGCATACTGATGCCAGGTTCGCTGCTTGTGTCCGGTGAATTCTGGTTACTTGAATGCCCAGTGCATCAAACCAATCAAGACTAATGAGGCTTGTTCTCTGGCCCTCCACCACAATGACATCTAGGCCCCCGAAAACCTCTTGAATTTTACGGCCAAAGTGGCCTCGCCCTTGACGGCTACTCGGGAATTCTGGAAGTCTTAAAATAATATCAGACGGCTGAAGTTTGGCCCATCTCTTGCTGCGGCTGCAAACAAACTGGAAGGTCTCAAGGGAAATAATGGATACAGCTGAACCAGTGTCCAGTTCCATTCTGCAAGGAACGCCTTGCAGCTCGACTTTTCAAGCCATCATAAGTGCATTTATCATTTTTATCTCTTGTAGGATCATGCATTGCTTGTTCAAAATGATACACAAGGGATTCAAAATTATTCCATACAACCAAAACTGTACGCAAACTAGATGACACCCATCGGGTACTTAAAATTCTTCCAATTTTCATCAGCTCAGTCCCCAGTAATTCTGCACATGAATGCAACTCTCTGCTATTCTTTGGTGAAACATGGTATATGACATACAGTTTATCAATAAATGATTGGAATCTATTTATTCCTGAAGTTTCCTTGGCAGTATCACCTACTGATAATTCTAGTCTGTGATTAGCACAATGCCAAACTATAATAGAAGGAAAACGTTCTGACAGCAATTTTTTCACTCCACTTTTACATCCCATCATCACAGCGGCGCCATCGCATGCCAGAAAAATCAAATATTTTTTCAAATAATCTTCTGTCATCCCATAAGAGTAAAGACATTGGAGTAAGGAATCAAATATTTCTTCTGCTATTACTTTTTCAAGTTCTACCAAGTCCAAAAACAAATTTACTGGTGAATTCATTCCCATACCTTCGATACAGCATCGAACAAATACTATGAGGGTAGTTTTTTTGCTTATTGTGGTTGATTCATCAATTATAAATGGAATTTTATTATTGGATTAAACAATTTCTTTAACCACAGTTTTCCTCATTTCTTCACTTATATGATTAACAATATATAATCTTAAAGGGCTTGCCATTGTGATAGAAGATTGCTACCACTACTCCAGGGTTTGGCTAATTTAAATATGCATAGCATAATTAGATTTATTATTGCTGCTAAAGCTATGGATTACGGATTCACATTTCCCATGGATTGTCTTCTGTCCATGGGAGGGAAGCTTGGTAGATTCTAAATTTCATAATTTTAGTTCTTCCTTTGTGGCAGGGTATATATGAGAACAAGCTGCAAAGGTCTTTAAAAACATGTTTCTCACATATTTATATTTTTGAATCATAAATATTAAATCTTTTTTCTTTCCAATGATCCAAACTAATGCTTTAGAAATATAATTTCCAGTTTTAGCTACAGTAAACAAGCAAATTACACTAAAGCTAAATTTAACATTACTTGTTAAAGATATTTACTATATTTCAGAATTAGTATTCTTTCACTCACAATCTTATTCCTATTCAATTTGGCTGATTTTAAAATGTGATGTAAAATCATAAGCACATAAAAAGAAAACAGAAGAAACAGCTGCAAATTAACTCAACAGTTCTATGCTTAGCAACATTTCCATTTAATCAAAGTCCTTGCTCTTTCCAAAGCTATTTCAGGGTTTACTTTCTATATACACAAACAATGGGAAATGAGTTTCTGGGCTGGTTCAAATTTTTTACACATTCCAAAAATTTCAGGTAATGTATCTGTTCCATATAAATATAAAAGCATGATAGGCTCTGTATTTGTACAATGGCCGATTATCTTAGTGAGCAGAAACGTGGATAACTACAAACAGAAGTTGCAAGCCCTCTCAGAGTCATCCTGGTGAGATAGTCAGCATATAAATTTAATAAATAACTTTTTTTTTCAAATGCCCCTATCAGGAATTGAATTTGAATGAAGTTTCAGAAAAGCAAATGTTCTGTGCTGGTGGTACTAAGCTCCCAAAGATCTAGCATGGGATAAATGAATTCTTCCTAATAAAAATAACTTCCTGCCTTTTTCTAATCATCATTTCTTCCCTACAGCAATTTGAAAAGTAAAACAAAGTGAAAAAAACCACTACTCCCTCCATGCAGGGAAAATTTCCTTGAGTCATACTTGGATATCCTATTTGCAAATAATATCTTACTTACCTACTTGAGATGGTGTAGTTGGGGATCAGGGAGGAGTGCAATGTTCCTGCCTTCACTGCAACATTTGCCTGCCAGGTCTTTTGGCAAGCTCAGCAGCAATTCCTATTGGCTTCCAAAAGCCAATAGCATAGCTGACTCAGGAATTCTGGGAGTTGAAGTCCATGAGTCATAAAAGAGCAAAGCCTGCAATAGGCTTAAGCCAATAGCAGTGCAGCTTGTGCAAAAGCTTTTTTTGGGGGGGCAAAAAAAGCTGCCAGAACACCGTTCTGAGTGTTCTATGAGAAAAAAAGCCCTGGCGAAAAGTTTTTGTTGGAGCTCTATGCTCCTGAGTCTGCAAACAAGACGAAGTCTTTCTTCCAAGTCTGTAAACTGACAAAGACGATATGCCTGCCTCAATGTTGCGATGAACTCTGTGGCCGTCTTGCCGGGTTGTTGTTCTCACTGTTCAAAGGCATGCCTCTACGCTATCACCAGCAGCTTTGATTGAAAATGGTTGCTGAACCGTTTCTTCAGGTCCGCATAAGTAATGAACTCCAGCTGTGCCAGTGCGACCAAGTTCTCAATGATGTTGAATGTTGCAGGCCCACACACACAGAGGAGTGTTGCGGCCTTCAAACCATCTTCAGCAACTTGATTTGCCCGGAGGTAGTTCTCCACCCTCGAAATGTAGGATCACCATCTGTCCAGGTGCGTGACATCAAATTCTTCGAGCTTTCCAACTTTCGCCATGGTGAGAAGTCTTTGTGGCTCATGGCTCGCTTCTTCGTAGGCCCTGGGACTGATCCTCAGGGTGGGGTGGTCTCCAGCATGGCTTGCTAGGCAGACTGAGGATGGGGGGAAATGCTGTCCCTACCAGACGGTGTGCTAGTCTCACCCCCTAGTGACTTCAGGCTCTTACAAAGAACCAGCATCCCATCCTCATATTTCCTCAAAGGATATTAAAGAGGCAGAAAAGCGTGCCCAGTTTTCTTAATAGCCCCAAGTCTCCCTCCCCCAAGCAGAAACCAGCTCTATAGAAATGCAGATGTAAATCCAGGAAGGTTGGAGCTAGAAGATTAAGAAGACAAAGACACCTAAAGTCCACATACCCCACCCAAACTCTAAGATGGGACATAATAGGATTAACCCACAGATGCCAAGGGCACACCCAGACTCAGGTCAGAATACATGACATAGGAAATAGCCTCAAACAGGAACAGGAAACAACTTCAAACAAAAGGCTCAAGAGCAGGGGTGTCAAACTGCCGGCCCGCAGGCCAGACACATCATCCAGAAGCCGCGCTTACCCCACTGCCAGCAATGGCAAAACCATCCCGATACATTGCATGATGTCACCTGACATCGTGAGTTTGACATGTCTGCTCAAGAGGGTATAAAAACCCACTCCCTACATGTGCTCAGCCCATTTCTCCTCTTTCTTCCAGAGCCATCTTTCTGTCTGGCTCTCTTTAATAAACTGCAACCTTCTTTCTAAAGCAGTTGCCATGTTGTTTACCCCCGGCTTGGACTGAACCATGATGAAGACTTTTCCTTCAACAAGCTATTACAGGAGAACTGCACAATTCCCTCCAGTCTGAGGGGCACATTTGGTCCTTGATTGGCATGTTGCAATTGCCATGCAAAAGATTGATGGGGTGGGCAAAGTCAAATTACAATTTCAAATGTAACCAATTGTTTTTAGAAATCTTTGCTGCACTTGTGTAGTTTTTGCTTCTCTGACAGTATATAAATACAGGCAGTCCTCAACTTACAACCATTCGTTTAGGGACCATTCAAAGTTACACTACAGGAAAAAAAAGACTTGTGACTGGTTTTCACATTCACAACTATTGCAGCATCCCTGTGGTCACATGATCAAAATTTCTGCACTTGGCAACTGGCATGTATTTTTTATCTATTAAATTTGTTTGCTGCACATTTTTCTTAGAGGACATGTTTTTATGACAGTTGTAGTGTCCTGGGATCAGGCAATCGCCATTTGTAACCTTCATAGATGGCTTCCAACAGGCAAAGTCAATGGGGGAAGCCAGATCCCTTAACGTTCACATGATTCACTTAACAACTGCTGTGACTTAACTGAGGTAAAAGGTCATAAAATGTGGCACAACTCACTTAACGGTCTTGCTTAGCAATGGAAATTTGGAAATAGGATGCTTTACTCATTATAGCACAGGTCCCCAACCTTTTAGGCACCAGTTCCGTGGAGAGAGGTTTTTCCACGGACCAGAGGGTGCATGGTTTTGTGTGCTACCTGCATCTTGCGGATGGGGCTTTGCTTGTTTGTGCGGACTGGTTGCTAGCATGCCGCAGCCTGGTACTGGTCCACGGACCAGGGGTTGGACCCCTGCATTATAGCAAAGAATAACATCTTTTTTGTGACATGACCTAATCAATATTGAATAAGAAGGATGGGGGTGGAGGTGTCAGTTAACTAACACTATGAATGATGCTATGCAAAATATGGACATTGTTGCAAACCTTGCATAAATCACTTTTTGTGTGCCTAGTATGAAGGTAGATTCAGAATTAAATAGGATGTTGGGACAGTTGATTTAATAACATAGAGTGGCATGTCTATCCAAACTATCAAAGTGCCAGACAACTGATTTACTGTAGATTTTTACCTATACGTTATAAAAAAGTGCTTTTCATTCAGCTGTAGCTACAGTATGTATGAAAAGGTGCATTTGTATTCAAGGAGTCTGTAAAACTCAAAAGCTGTAGCCAAAGAAAATACTGCTTGCCAGGGTTTGTGATTTTGCATATGGAATTTTGGTAGTGCAGTTTGCACATCTATCTGGTATAGTTCTCTTGTTCACAATGCATTTTTCTATTTGCTCATCTGTACAGCCATGAACATTTAGCCTCTTTCCTGAACAATTTGCTACCAAACATCCAGGCACATGGAACCAAGACTATGAGCTGATCAGAGTTGCTTCTTTATTGTTGCTTGCCTATTTACAAGAATCTTGCCAGACTGATTATATTCTCTTGGAAACAGCCAGAGAAAGGCACCAGGATTTTATTTTATTTATTTTATTTATTTATTTTGGAGCTGGGGAATGTTTGGCCTTTATCTCTTCCTTTCCTGCAAGGACTCCAACCTTGCAAGTATTTTGACTCCTCTCCGATTTTAGCTGGAGATTCCACCACAAACTATGTTCTCTTCTCATTTTAAAAATGAATCCTGGAGAATTAGGTAATTATTTCCCCATACCTGCTTTGAAACAAAACAAGTAAGCAGCAAATGTTGATTGGTTATCATTTCTGGGTTCTTTTTTGAAAATCTTAACAGTTTAGTCAGTCATGTAGATTATTAATGTAAAAATATTCCTGAAAATCACAAATCTTATCTTTTAAATAATGTGAGGAATTGTAGCGGATTTCTTTCCAGTTGTATCATTTATACAGCATATCTGTTTTTTGTTTTGTTTTGTTTTGTTTTAAAAAGACATCCTGTGAAACTGAGTTGAATGCTTTCTTCATTATCTTCTTTTTATGCAGATCTTCTATTTCTGGCCAAGCATCCTGTATGCAAATTGTTTGTTAGGCAGGCCTGTGTGTAGAAAAGGAGGCAGATGGTCCAATAAATCTTACCATACCTGCTTTTCCAACTCTAAATACTCAAATTAATAAAAAGATCCTGGATCACACATATCACTAAGCTGGAATATGATTTTGTATTATGACTTCTTTATTGCCATGGATTCCTGTATCACACTAGACCAATCTTTGCAAGCAATAAGGGAATGACTAGAGTCTAATTCTCAGATGCATTTTTTCCAATTGAGTAACTGAAACGTCCTTGCTATGCGGAGTAGAAAAAAATCCACTTGGATTTATGTTTAATTAAATGTCAGTTATAATTTTTGGCATATACATATCTTCACAGAGGGTCTCCAGAATGGTGATTTATTTCCTCCTTCAACAGTCTCTGTGACAAACCATTGTAATCCAATCTGTCATTATCAGAGATGACTTTGTGCTTAATGACTAAGAAGAAACAGGGAGGCTGGCAGGATACCACATTTACTTAGATTTATTTTCAGAATTAGCTAGCACTTCCTTAAGCTCAAATAATTTTATTTCAGAGTCAGAGAATATATGTGTCTAGTTCAAAAGAGGTAAATAGGAGATGTGGACTACATTTCCATTATAAAATAAACTGAACTGTTTCCACCTACATATTTTGATTCTGACAATTATGTGAGCAGAATTTCATGTGTATAGCTATTCTCTCTCACTTCCTTTGTGTGTTTTCTGAAGGGACATGAATGTTTAAATGTAGCCATGAAAGAACTAAATTATGTCAGAATGTATAAATTGGTGTCATTTAGGTTTTGTGGGTACATATCAAAGAAGAAATCCATTTGTTGGAGACAGCTACATGTTACACTCCAGTGAATGATGATAATGAGAAAAAAAGAGATGGGTTTTGCAATAGTGCAACATTATGAAGAAATGCAATCCTGAGGAAAAAATATTCTGTTAGATGACCAGAATGGATGGGCAGGAGAAAGATGACACTACAGAAAAAGTGATTATGCCATTTGGAAACCCTGAGTGAACAAGGATGGTGCTGTTTGGTATTTTAGATAAAGTAAATGTTTGTTTAAAATATATGATTTCAGCATAGAAATGAATTTAAATCTAAAAATACTACTGATTCAGTTGCTCATAGTGAAAAAATTAGAAAATTAGTGAAGAATGTAAGAGTAATGAGAAATTCCAAGACCATTGTTGCTAACATCATACCATAAATTTGGGGGGAAAGTGGATTTGAAAAAAAGGAAAGAACTGAAAGAAGAATCACCACAGAAAGAGTCCTACATGAAAAAGTAGATAATGTAAGAGGAGAGCAATATTTTGTCGTACTAAGTCACAGGTCTGTTAGCACCTTTTCTGACAAATAAATGTTATAAATGTTAGTTGAAAAAGTTACTACCAGGTTCTTGTGGAAGCCTCTGTTTCAACAGATTGAACAGAATGAGGATGCAAAGAATGCTGAATGCAGGTGGGTAGATACAAAAGACTGAACAGCTTGAAAGGAGTGGGTTGGGTCATATACAAGGAATGAGGATTAAATCACAAAATGAACACATGAAGAAAGATTGGATTGAGGGAAAAGGTAAAATTGAAAAATTTATGCTTGGATAGAATTGATGAGAATCTCAGAGACAAAAAAGGATGAGAAGTTTAAAGAACAAAAGGCCATGAATGATGAGGTATACGGAATATGATGCAAACAAGGATTGTTTGCAAGGTTAAAAAGTATGAAAGAGGAATGATGAATGCTGTTGATTTAAACTAAATGTAGTTTATTTCTTGTGTCATGCTTTCAAAGTTTTTTGGCTTACAATTCCATACTTCATTTCTGTGCTTGACATGACACTATTTAGCCTGAAAGGAAATAAGAATAGAATAGAATAAAGCTGGAAGGGATCTTGGAGGTCTTCTAATCCAGTCCACTGCTCAAACAGGAAAACCTATACCATCTCAGACAGGTGAATGTCCAGTCTCTTCTTAAAAAACTCCTGTGATGGAGCGTCCACAATTTCTGGGGGTAAGCTGTTCCACTGGTTGATTGTCCTCACTGTCAAGAAGTTTCTCCTTAATTCCAGGTTGCTTCTTTCTTTGTTCAGTTTCCAACCATTGTTTCTCATCCTTCCCTCTGGTGCTTTGGTGAACAACCTGGCCCCCTCTGCCTTGTGGCAGCCCCTCAGATACTGGAACACTGCTATCATGTCTCCCCTATTTCTTCTTTTCTTTAGACTAGCCAAACCCAAGTCCCGTAGGCGTTCTTCATACGTTTTAGTCTCCAGGCCTTTGATCATCTTAGTTGTTCTTCTCTGAATTTTTTCCACACACTCAACATAGCAGTATTCCAGGTGTGGTCATACTAGGGTTTTATAAAGTGGTTATAATACTTCACGTGATCTTGATTCTATGCCTCTGTTTATGCAACTCAGGATTGTATTAGGTTTTTTGGTTGCTGCTACACACTGCTGGCTCATAGTCAAGTGATCGTCCACTAGGACTCTAAGGTCCCTCTCACAGTTACTGTTTTTAAGCCAGGTCTTGCCCAATCTGTATTTGTACCTTTGGTTTTTCCTGCCTAAATGTAAGACTTTGCTTTTCTCCACATTGAAACTCATTTTGTTGGATAGGACCCATTGTTCAAGTTTGTCAAGATTTTTTGGATCCTGAGTTTGTCTTCTGGGGTGTTGGCTACTCCTGTCAGTTTGGTGTTATCTGCAAATTTGATGAGTTCCCCTTCAATTCCCTCATCTAAGTCATTGATGAAGATATTGAAGAGTACTGGACCTAAGACGGAACCTTGTGGTACCCCACTGCTTACTTCTCTCCATGTGGATGTAGTGCCATTGAGGACTACTCGTTGAGTACAATTTGTTAGCCAGCTACAGATCCATCTGGTGGTGATGTTGTCTATTCCAACTTTTTCTAGCTTACCAAGGAGTAGGTTGTGGTGTACCTTGTCAAATGCCTTACTGAAATCTAAGTATACTATGTCCACTGCGTTTCGCTGGTCTACTAGTTTAGTCACTTTATTGAAGAATGAGATGACTTTGTTTGCTTCTAGTTGTTTGCAGATCTGTTTTTTGATTATCTTTTCTAGTATCTTCCCAGGTATTGATGTTAAACTGATTGGTCTGTAGTTTCCTGGGTCCGTTGCTTTTTGCTTTCTTGAAGATGGGGACCACATCAGCCCTTTTCCAATCCTCAGGTACTTCTCCGGTGCTCCAGGATTTATGAAAGATGTGGTACAATGGTTCTAAGATAACATCTGCCAGCTCCTTCAGAACTCTGGGATGTAGCCTGTGGGGTCCCAGTGATTTATATTCATCAAGGTTGGATAGGTGTTCCCTTACCATTTTCTTGCTTATTTTAATTTTAGTTCCTAGTATGTCTTTTGCAATGGTTTTTTTGGTGTGTTGGTATGCAGAAATGCTTGCATTTAGCCTGACTACCATTTAAAGTGCTAGCAAACAATGTTTAGAACAAACTAGCAGAGGGGCTGATGAAAAGAGAAGATCTAGGTCTGCTTTACATTTCTCTTATTTTTAAGCTCATCCAGGCTTGTTCCAATAAATTAACATAACTATTTGAATTGTTTCATTTTTGGGATGTATATTTAGCTCCATCTCTGGACTTTTAGGGATGCGGTGGCTCAGTGGGTTAGGACGCTGAGCTTGTCGATCAGAAGATCGGCAGTTTGGCGGGTCGAATCCCGGGTGCTGCGTAACAGAGTGAGCGCCTGTTACTCGTCCCAGCTTCTGCCAACCTAGCAGTTCGAAAGCACGTAAAAATGCAAGTAGAAAAGACCACTACGGTGGGAAGGTAACAGCATTCCATGTGCCTTTGGCGTCTAGTCATGCCGGCCACATGACCATGGAGACATCCTCAGACAAGCACTGGCTCTTCGGCTTTGAAACAGAGATGAGCACCAGCCCCTAGAGTTGGAAACGACTAGCACGCATGTGTGGGGGAACCTTTACCTTTACCTGGACTTTTGTTAAAATTATTATTTTTTTGTTTTCTCTCTCTTTATAGCCAATGTTGTTTTAAACCTTTTAGATTGTAAAGACTTTTGCTCATTGTTTGTTACAGATCTTATTCACATTTTAAAGATTTAAACAGGAAAGAGGAACAACTCAAGAGCAGATACGTGTGTTGGCAAGATCAGAAAATGTTCTTCATGCAGTCAATATTTAGGATTGCAAGATATTGTAACCCAACTGGGTACTTCTTCAGAGAAAGCAAGTGACTAGTAATTAAGAATATTATTTAATACAAGACTCTTATGAGTTTCATGCTGTACAGCAACTTTTCTCAGTCATAGAACTGATACTATCATGATTTCCAGCGTGATTATGTTTTATAACATACAATGAAGCTTAACAGAATTTAGAAAATTATTTCAATCTTTCTTGAGGACAATTACAGCTAGGGACTTCTAAATTTCTTAATATTCAATTGTATCTATTCATGTTAGCATTTTATTATTTTCCACCAATGCAATGTTGTAAAGAAATAATGTGGAGGATCTCAGGAGGCTTGTGTCAGCCAGCAGAATAAATCCCTGAAAACTAAATGGGAGTGGAGGTGGAGAAGCCAGCAAAAGAGGTTAACAATGGGCTGGATATGATCAGGAAATGCAGAGAAATGTGTTGTCTCCAATGCACACTTAAGATAAATCATCTGGGCAGTAGTTTGGAATAACACAGACTGTTCTAAAACACCATGCCTCCAGAACAGTATACACACACACACACACACACACACACACACACACACACACACACACCCCGAAAAACCGCATAAAACACACAATGGGAGAGGAGAAACATATGCAGAGATTCAACACATTACTTTCTGTCACAGAAAAATACAAATACAAAAATACAAATCTAACTGTATGCTGTCACCACAGCTGGTAAAGAGGTCACAAAGAATTGCAGAAACTATGCTCTTCATTGTTTCCTTACCTTGTTATTTTTTTCCAACACAACAGAATAATGGAGATAAATCATATAAAGGGAGTCAGGACTCACTCTGTTTGCCAGTCATTAGGATAACTCTCTGAGAACTGAAAGAACGGGATGAAATGTAGAATAAAAGAAGTCAGCAATAAATGTGCAAATAGTCTGGTTGATTAATAGATAATACTGTATGTGTGCATGCAATTTTAATACAAGTTCATTTCCATATGATTAAGTTATACAGAAATATAACTTCTGAATCTGGCAACATCTTTCCAATTAACTCCCAACTTTGGAGAGCAGGCAGGCTTTTAAAGAAATTAAATAATGAATAGACCTCATGCTTGTTGCATCCTTTTGTTTTCCTAACAAAGGATAATTTCATCCATGAAAGGCCTTGAAGGACATCAGTGAAGTTTATAGTAACGGAGATTAAAAAAGATTTCTTGAACAAATATTAAGAGCATGAGGCTAGTTTACTTTAAAGAAAGAAAGGTTGGAGCCATTAGATTGATCAAATACAAAACAATCTGGGTCTCCTTGGAAGGAAAAAAAATCAAACAAATAAAAAGTTCAGTTTTGCAAGGGCAAATGAGAGCAAAGATTAAGTACTTTAGCTAATCAAGGTTAGTTAAAAGTTCATATCGGTGGAAATTGCTCAGCTGCTCAAAGAGTGTCTAATCCTGTAAGACATAAAGAAAGACCTATAACAAAATGCCTCTCTGTAGAAAGCTTCTTACATAGGACCCTCCATTTCACCTCTATTCTCCCCATTTTTCAAAAGGGCCACCACCAGGCTCTTTTCTGGAGCTTGCCTATTTCCTTCAAAGGCTTTATATTTATTCAACCTTTGCGGTTCTTCTATTTCCCTTCCCTGTAAATGTGCATTTTGGGATTGTGTGTGCATTTCTGGCAAAATAGCCTAAACAATAGAAATAAAGGAAACACTGGACTCTTGGGGAAAAGCTGGGAATGGAAACCAGAATGATGCATAGAATCCTAATAATTCAATAAAACTGTATTTCCCACTGAGCAGATTATTTGTTCTTGTTATGTTTATTTTTTTACTAAAGTTGGAAAAGCTGCCGAATGCAAGCAACATAAAGATTTTTTTTGCTTTTTGAAAACAATCTTAACTGAATTCAGACACAAGTCTTTCTGAAAATAGATGTAAATAAATGTAGTAGATCTAAGTTAGTGACTGAATTCATATATTGAGCTAAGTCATAGGTTGGATAAACTATTTTTTTAATACATTGCAGTTGGTAAGTAGAAATCAAGGAGTATTAATTACACAAAAGATGACAAACACATTAAATTAATTACAATAAGGAAACAAATTCTGTTCCCAGTTCATTTTTTAAATATACTAAATTGGTGTAATTGGAAGAAGAAATAATTTTGAGGAACAGGAGAAAGGACTCCAATCAAGACTATGCTCTGATAAAATAAATCTGAGTCCAGGTCAGAACTGTAACCTAAGAAAATATCTTAGGCAAGCCTTCCCCCCCACACCCCCAGATTTCCTGAAGATAAAGGAATGGATGGAGAAGCAGGTTCATATTTGCAAAATTCTGTTACTATAACTTTATACTGTAATAAAAATAATATTCCTATGAATGACTTTGGTTTCCTAATCTTTTCTACCTTGAAAGGCTGCCAGTTATGTCTTGCTATTTGCTGCCTGTGCTAAATTTATTGTATGTCTGAATTTCCACATACATGTTTTTATTTATTTCCAATTACGCTCCTCCACTTTGGAGGAAAAGTTATCCAGGCGTTAGAAATGGAAACAGCAAGCGATAGTCACAAGCTACAAAAAGATTGCAGAATAGTCAAGACAACATCACTTCTTGGCTGTCTCCTGACTGTTGTATTTTTTTAAATGAAAAGAGAAAAGGAAAATCCTATTGTCACACGTTAGCCATGAGACAATAACATTGAATTGAATTTACACAACAGAAGAGATTTATCTCATGTACAAAAGTGACCATAATTTGCGCCTCTTCTTTGCTTTGTTATCTAAATAAATAAATAAGGAAAATATCTGGCTACAAATGTTAATCAGATCTCCATTTGAAAAAAAGGATGTAATTGTTGTGTAGTGGGTTCTGGAGAGTAGGAAGGACGCCAGGCCGATGAGTACAGCATAACAGCTCTTTATTAGGTGGAAGTGACCATACTGGGGAATAGGGGTTACCTGCACTCTTTATATACCTGGCCAGTACCTGGCCAGTACCTGGCCAGGTACACATCCAACCAATCGGATTGAACCTCTGTTTCCCGCCAAAACTGCTTCCCGCCAAAACAGTTACAGTTCAACGCCTCCTGGTGGTGACTCTTATACAAATGCTTTAGGTGTTCCTTTAAGCCTAATACATAACAGTAATAAGACTGAAAAACGTGCAAAGGAGAACAGCCAAAATAATTAGGGGGACTGAGCACTAGAGAAAGCTATGTAGAATATCTTCAATTCTTTTGCTTAGGAAGGCATGATCAAGATGTATGAAAGCATTTGTGGCATGTAGAAAGTGGCTAGGAAGTTTTTCTTCTTATCTCTAGTCACTAGGACTAAGGATCCTCCAATTAATGCTGACCGGAAAGAGCCTCAAAACAGAGAATGAAGCATTCACATAGCACATGTAAAATGCATTAGCACAAAATACAGCGATGGCCACTAATGGATGACTTTAGAAGGGAATTGAATATATTCCTGGAGAACAAATCTATCAGCGGATATTAGTCTTGAAGATTCAGTGTTTCCACTGGATTGGGCAGGAGGCCCCCAAATAATAATGGCCTGTCAGCAATGGTGAGAGAAGGATATGTTTCCATTTTTGGCTTAAAATGGAAACACAGTTGGCTAATATGGCTACTATGTGTGAAAAGTGTTGGCCCTTGAACTAATTGAACTAGTTCAGCTAAAGAGTCTTCTTATATTCTTCAGAAGGTCAGAAAGAAAAGAGCGTGTGTTTATCCTACAGTAAGATCAATGTAGGGAAGAACACACTACTGTTTCTCAAATTATGTTGTTGGGATCACAGTACTGGGTTACCAGGTAATCTTGTCCACTTCCCTTTCTACAGGTAGGGCATATCAAGTCTTGTTTTCACAATTCCTATCACCTTCAGATATTAATTAACATAAGATTACCCACTAGTCAAGTATGAGGTATTATTTATATACAGCTTTGTACATTTTTCTTTTTATCATCTAATTCAACTTTCTTTTATGTAAACATGCAAATATATCATGTAGTCTATTAACATACAAAATTAAATGCTATTTGCTAAATATATATACAAAGAAATAAATTAATGGCAAATGTCCAATTTAAACCTGATACAGTACATAGTGCACAAAAATGCTCCTTTATTTAGAAGCACTTGAATTCAGTGACTTTCTTTTGATCAGTCTCAACCTTTCTTCTGAGATGGTATCTGATTGGGATCCTTTCTTCTTGATTTTCAAGTACTGCACTGAAAGAAGGCTGCTGAGAGATTAATCTGACTGACTAGGTCTAGACTGAGTACAAGGGATGGAACAGACATTTCAAATCAAGGCCTGTTTTAAAAGTTGAAGTCTGCACGACAGGAAATGCCTCCACTTCTTAGACTAAAATATCTAAAAATATTTTATCCTAACTCAGAAACTTTTGGGTGTGTATGGATTTGCTTATTGGAAAAGAATTGAAATTCACTTGGATTCAAGGTAGATAATCTGTTTTTGATTAAGTGTCACCAAGAATCCAGTAACTGTTGGGTAGCAAAAGGTGATGAAGCATTGTATTGTATAGTATTATACATTTGTTTTGCAATTCAGTTTGCGCTGGACATTTGAAGAAGTAATAATTTGTTTCCTTAGTTATGTGCTCCATTTGGCATTTGCTAAGTTTCAGTAATATTAGGAAAGTTTTCAGAAGATGCCACACTAGTTATGCTCATTCTGAACCATACAAATTAAGTACTTATATGAATGAGAAAATCAAACTGATCAGCCATATACAAAAAGACATTGGCAAAATGCAGTAACGTCAAACAAATCTGTCACAAAATGAAATCAAATTATTTCTTTTTCTCCACAACTAACTGGGAAGCTTTTTTACCCACTCAGAAGGCATAATGAACTAAAAAAAGCTTTGTGTACTTATGCCAAATGCACATTCAGTTTAATTACAATGCCACAAAAAAGTACAATCTTATTTAATGGCAGTACCACGCTTGGCATTATATGTGATATTTGAAAAGCTTTATATATTGCAGATTCTGGGCTCCATGCAATCTTCTGCTCAAAGTTGTAACATAGAAATCCAGCAGCCCAGAAACCTACTAATCTACCTCATGTAAAATGCAGGTTTGGCCTACATTTGTGCCTGGGCAAACTCAGTCCCTGTGTCTTATGCCTGCATTTTTCTAGCTTCTATTTAGGTTATGTCATCTTATCATCTTTTATACACAAACTTGCCAGCCTCCTTCCTTAATCATTCATCTACATGGCTCTCTTGACTGCTGCATTCCCCAGCCATTTCCCCAAGTTACTTCAGCCTTATTTGGCACTCTCTAAATGTGTCAGCTATAGATCTTGTTCTTACTCCAGCCAAAGCATCTGAAAAATTCCAGATTGTGAAACATGATCTGAATTTCTTTCCTGGAACCACTGATGCTTTGCATTTGTTTCCTGCATTACCTTGATGTAGAAGAGCTGTTTCAGATTACTGGCATTTTAATGTTTCAGCTTCACTTTCTGAATGCTATATTACTACTATAGTTAGATAAAATCATTGACATCATAAGAGAGTTTCTGTAATAAAGAACTCTTAACCTGGATTATTTCACTGCCTTAGTAGTGCTCCATCTTTTAGTGATGCTCTGTTGTAAAGGCAACCATGCTAGGTAGCCATTTTGCCAGCTCCAGTGGATGGAAAATGCATGCTCGTTGCCTAGCAACCAGAGCCAGTATAAGCCAGTATCAGAAAGGGAGTGCAACCTACCATTATTCATAAGTATGCATCTAAACTGATTAAGCTGTAGGCCATTTACAAGGGTGCATATATGACCGCTGCAAAAACATACTCTATGTCTTTCCCACAAAATGGCAACTAAAGGGCAAAAAGACTAATGGAAAATGGAAGTATTTGAAGTGAGGTTGTTCAATTCAAAACATACAATCACCTGCTCACAGACATCTCAGGGAAATCTCTTCAGCTTGACATCGTGGTTGAGATTAATGAGAATGGAAGCAGAAAGTAAAGCCAACTTTGGAGGGGGGGGCACTTTGTCACTTTTTCCAATTGTATTCTGAAGAATCCCTTCAGAGCTATTTCACAGCAACTTCCAGTTAGTGTGTGAATTTCATTGCATATGCAAGGAACTCATTTTCCCTGAAAAAGAAAATTATACCTGTGTTTATTATCATATTCTCAGTTATCCAAGACAAAAGTTCTTTTTAGTTTTCATTCCAGGTAAATGTAGAATATTCTTATTTCTCCACTGCTGTTGGAGAAATGCCACTTATGCCACACACATACATCTCTCTCTCTCTCTCTCTCTCTCTCTCTCTCTCTCTCTCTCTCTCTCTCTCTCTCTCTCTCTCTCCCTCCCTCCCTCCCTCCCTCTCTCTCTCTCTTTCTCTCTCCATATTCTTCCCACACAGATCCCTTATGGAATGCACCCATTTGAAGTTACTTTTCTCTGCTAATTGTTTTCATCATCACATTCCTTCTGTATATGATAACTTTGATGTGAAACTTGTGACTTGCTGCAAACTTCTGCCCCATCATCTCCAGGGGATGGGAATAGTCTCCAAATATTTCTTCTTTGCTGCTGTTGCTTGCTACATTTTGACTTGCTGTATCTGAGCATTAACTTGGTGATATAGTTCTCTTTCCACTAAAAAAGAGAAATCTCCCATCCCTTGGCAAGTTTCTCCAGACCAATGTCCATCATCTTACTTGAACTGGTCCCAAAGCCACCTTCATACCAAATGTCATTGTGATCCCATGGTGTATGTCCATCAATGTATTTCACCAATTTTTTTTAAAAAAATGGGGGGGGGCACTGTTCACTTTGTCACTTTTTCCAATTGCTCTTCAGGGCTATTTCACAGCAACTTCCAGTTAGAGTGTGAATTTCATTGCTGCCCATGGAAAGGAAATGGCCAACCAAGATTTTATTCCCTTGCTCAGCACAGTCTAAGGAGCTAAGAAGGTCACAGTCTTAATTGAGGGCAGACTGGAGATCAAGAAATGTAGTAAGAATGGTTGCTTCTTCTCCTGAGAAGCTTTTGACATGTAACATTTATATGAAGATACAGTGATAGGTCCATTATACTTCTTAAAACTCTGTCCTTCAGTTGTTAAAGCCAGGCAGATGGAGAGGGAAGGCAAATGCTATGAAACAGAAGAGTACAGAAAGATCAATATTATTACTGATGGAAGCAGTACAGTTTCACCAGGACCAGGAACAAATAAGATCAACAACTAAAGCTGTTTTGGTAGTAGAGAAAAGGCAGGAGGGAATGTTTCTATCCATTATGCAGCTGTTACAAATAGGAAAAAGGTGGAAAGCCTTTAAATTTCTGTTGTGTGCACATTCCTACTCTTTTATCAGCAGCTGACTGATGATTACCTCTCCCCCCCTTACAAAAACAGTGTTTACTGAACAGATTAAACAGGCAGGGGCAATTAAAGGGCAAAAAGTCTAATAGAAAATGGAAGTATTTGAAGCGATCACATAGAAGTAAATTCCTGATCACATAGAAGTATCCACATGCACATTATGATGAATAGTCCACATTTAACTAAGCTTTCTCTGAATGCAAAATGATCAAGGGCAGAGTCATGTCTTTGTATAAATGACACCAATATATCATTTGCAAAACTCTGCCACCCACATAGCAAAAATAGTACAAAACATGCTGCTTCATTGGCAGAAAAGGGATCGTGCCTTTTCCAATACCATTAACTTGAGAGAGAGAGAGAAATTCTTTTTTAGAGGCTTAACTTTATCTTACAAAAGCATTTTGGAAGTGGTCTTGTGCTGTTTCACAAAATCAGTGAGCACACACTAAGGAGCAAGCCATCTGATTTGTGCTTTGGAAAACACTGGCTGGGCATTGTGTGAGCAGCTGCTTATAGAAGTCAGATATTGTATTTGTTAGGAAGCAAAAACCAAAATGGCAAGGGACGCAGCACCCAGTGTTGAGGGGGTTGTATGCCACATATACTGTAGACAGATGCCATTTCCAGCTTTTGCCTATGTCCTCACTGCAGCCACTGCCAACAAACCAAGAAACCATGCAAAACTACCTAACATGACATCATCTTCTTTCTCTCCTCCTTCCCTCCCTCATTCATCTAAGGCATTTTATTTTCATGGATGGGTTCCCATTTCTTCATGTGACAATAATGAACTCAAATTTGTATTTCCATCAGATGCCTCCTTAGACAATGCATTGTTGTCAAACGTTTAAGGGACATTTAGATGTGTGTTTTATGAAAAAGAAGTTAATAGATTTGTCAACTGGATAAAACAAGTCACATGAAGTGGAAAATCACAGGAAAGTCAGGCAAATGATGAGGTCCCTAACTGCCATTGTCTGGGCAGAGCTATCACAGGTAACTGACTTATCACAATTACTTATTCAAAATTAAATCTCCTTTGCTAGTAATGAGATATTCTCTAAAGTCTGAGGAATGCTAGCTTCCTTCTTAAACATAACCTCTCATGGGAGGTACTAGGGGTATTTGTTACAGCTTTCTATACCTCTTTAGCAGTAGCTCTTTCCAGAGCTTTTTTTCTAAAAAAAAAAAAAAAGGTGCCGGAGCTCTCATCTTGGTGGGCACAGGAGGGGGGGCAGGTCACGGGTGCGAGGGGGTGTTGGTGGTGGGCTGCCCCCCTGGGCCAGAGCTGGCACAGCTGGTGCTGTGGGAGCAGCGGGGCCCACTCTATATGGCGTGGCTGCATGGTGCAGGCGGTGGAGGCGGTACAGGCCAGGTGATGCAGGACGGCCACTTAGGCACACAGGGAGAGGCGACGGTGGCACAGGTCCAGCACCAGGTAGGCCACCAGCCTTGCTGGCATGGGTGAGCACAAGGAAGGAGTGCACATGGACTCCGCAGAACCCACCTCCCACTCCTTGTCCTCTCTTACTTACCTAGTTGAGATGGTGTAGTTGGGCAGCAGGGAGGGATGCAAAGTTCCTGCCAACTCACCTTCACTGCAGACAACTTGCCGGTGCAACATTTGCCAGCCAGGTCTTTTGGCACACTCAGCAGCAATTCCTATTGGCTTTCAAAAGCCAATAGGCTTTTGAAAGCCAATAGAGGGAGTAGCATAGCTTGTGCAAAAGCTTTTTTTGTGTGTGTGTGCAAAAAAGGGTGCCAGAACGCCATTCTGAGCGTTCTATGAGAAAAAAGCCCTGCTTTTATGTTTTAATCTTATGATTTTAAAAATATTGTAAGTTGCCCCAAACCTCGCCATGTGGCTTGCATACAAATATTATATAATCGGTAAATAAAAGTAGAACATATGTTAAATATACATCTGTGCTCTGTCCAAGGGTGCTTGGTAGGCTGCATGTACAGGCCTGGTCTAGAATTTATTTTGGAGCATTCAACTATCTAGAGCAGGCATGTCAAACTCATTTTGTTTGAGGCAACTTCTTATAAAAGAATTGCCTTAATTTGTTTTAATAAAATAATTTAAATCAATTTTTCACTTGATTTCAAATTAAATGAATTATATTGGCTGACAATGAGATTTTTTTTAGTACAATTGCCAGGTGCAATATAAACTGGTTTTAGTTATATGTGTGCACTAATTATTTCAACACCAATACATTTTAACAACATATTCTATTTGTAAATGAATGCAAACGCAAATTATACAATTTTTTGTGCAAAAATAAAACAAAATAACAGATTTAAGAGCTGTTATCAATAGTTATCCTTAGATAAAAAATAATTCCATCATCCAAAACTTTGTTATACTGTATTTAACAAACAGATGCTTTGGGATTAAAAAAAAAAAGACTGACTACATTTGATTGTGTATCACTATGGCATTAAAACAAAATTTGAACAGTGTATGAAAAATAAAGGTTCCCTAAATGTCTGCTGGCTACGTATATCTATACATTTTCCTTCATAGCACTCTACTGCCTTCTTTTTAGCCTTTTTTTCAACTTCCCAGCTTAAAAAATGCAAGGCACCGGGAGCTGAAAGTTACAGAGACTGTTTAAGCAGGTTGCTAAGCAACCTGTTCACACTTGGCCCTTCTTACCCTCCCACTTTTAAATTAGCTTGTACGGATCACATTTCCTTCGATTTGAGCCATCTGAAGGCATGTCGCTGCGATGCATTCTGCTGCTCTGCAACCTGGCTGCCTGAGGAGAATTTGGCTCTCCAGAACAGTTTCCTTCAGCTTTGTGTGTGTGTGTGTGTGTGTGTGTGTGTGTGTGTGTGTGTGTGTGTGTGTGCAAAAAAGTTGCCGGAACGCCATTCTGAGTGTTTTATAGGGAAAAAAGCCCTGGATATATCACATATAATTGAAGATTGTAATTAGTTGTGTGTGCACGTTCAGTAAGTGTGATGTATTTGTGCTGGCATTTCTAGGCCTCTTTCCAACCATATCCAGAAAAATTTGTAACAAACATTGGAATTCTTAAGGCCATGTTTGGTATTTCCAAGCAATCTGTTACTGGAAGGAAAAAGCAATCCCTGCAGCGTTACTGATCCCAGAGAAGCATTTGCATGTATGCAGGTATCCTTAGGGTACCATGCTCGTGTCCAAGTACTTTGTCAAACTGAAATTCATCTTGTTCAGTGTTTTAAAATTAGGAACTTTGAGATGTTTAGACTTCAATTCCCAGAATTCCCCAGCCATCATGCTAACTAGGGAATTCTGGGAGCTGAAGTCCACAGACCTTCACATTGTACTGGGCTGCAAGAATCTGGATGACCACAAGATGGCACGAAGGAGATGCACTGTAACTCAAGTGTTTGGGAGTGTGTGTGTGTCAGGTGTTTGTAGTCTAAATCAGCTGCTTGGGAAAGCCTTTGAATATCCACACAAGTTGTCATTTAACGTTGTCATCCAGTAATTAATGTTCACACACATATTAATTGTGTTAATATGTCTGTGCATATAAACCAGCTGCACACAGCTCTGAAATTCACAAATAGAAAGGTGTGGTGGTTGGGGCTGAAGCTTTGCAATGTTACAACTCTTTAAAAATCAGACCTGGACAGCTCTACAGAAAATAAATTTTTCCTTCCCAGCAGTCACTTGACAGGATTTTTATGTCTGAAATCACCTGCATAGATCTTCTGCCAGTGCTCTGAGTTCAGTTAATATACAAATCAATTTTTTGATTTGTTTTTATTGCTGATCCCTAGGTGCCATAAAGGGACCTTCAGAATCTGTACTGTTTATTTCACAGGCATGATAGCCAACGCTGCATATTTTGAATGAAGTCAGCCTAAGATGGATTTTTTTTCCTAAGCACATGAGAATAGAAGGTCACATTCAAGATTACTCTGATAAGCATGTGACTCCCTTATCTTTTGCAGGGGGTATTTATGGATGATGTGGGGAATTTAATTTGTGCTGAGTACTGAATTAAGGGACTGCTAGCATTTCAGATTCAAATGGAGTAATATGAGAATAGGGAAAAGGATTAAATTTACTGGGAAAGAAATAGGATCTGGTTATTCTACGGTAATCTTTAGAGACCGACAACCAATTTTTATCCTTTTGAAAAATAAATGATGAGTGGGTTTCTGTTGCTTTCTCTTCACTGGAATACAAAACAGATCAGCTTGAGCAGTGTTTAGTGTATATCTTTGGAGATATTCTAGATAAGGGTTGATTAGGGTGTGTCACCAGTTAAATTTACACAATCGCTGAATCATAATCTGCCTAATCCTGTTTTAATCTAGCAAACTGTGTGAAACAGCTCATGTGGTTTATCAGATGAGTCATGCCAATTCAAAAAGTTGAGCTGATTCAGCAATCCATGACTAAATGAATTGTGGAGTGGGGTCATAGAAACACAGCTGCTTTCTGTGTTGGCCTGATACAACCATGATGATAACATTCAAGAAATTTTGTCATTGTTTTCAAACAAAATCTGCAGAAGAATTATATTTTTCAGGCCAATTCTAGAGGCATTCAAGTGCCTAGCAGGGCTTAAGCAGACTGGTCTGACATTCTGAATACCAATAAATGTCAAGGACTACCTTTATCACTGATTGGCAGGTCTGCAGTACTTGCAGACAACCGAAAATCAATTACAATTTGCTTCTCGGTTGAAAGATGAGCACAAAGATGTCTCAGCTCACCTGTGCTCCTCTGCTGGCCAATAAAGAATGCCTCAGCCTGTCATTCAGTTTCACACTTAAAGACAAATTGTTCCATTCCCCCACTGAAGGATTAGTATGATAGCATCCCAGCCATTTGACAATAAGAAAACTTGGAAAGTGGAGCAAGCCAGGTGTACCCTGCTATGGAAGATTATAATATGATCCAACTTCATTTTGTGCACAAACGTTGATAGTTTGCAAAACTTCCCATATATACAAAATCTTGTGATTATAGCAGACATAAGCAGAACCAAGAACAAGTGTAAATACCTAGCATCACTATTAAGTGATCACCAGAGTGCTGGATTAGCTTTGTGACTAGATCTGAATTTATGCCTGATAATATCTCAAGACCACAAAAGAGTGTACAGATTTTTCAATTTTCAGACTGTTTCATAAGGCAAGATGGGAGAAGGAAAAAGTGGCTAAAATAATGAAAATTGCATTTAATCAGATTTCATAGAGGGTGAGGACATTCAAATTGCTGTTGTATTGACTTTGGTTGCAACCAGGACACGTGTGTGTGTCTGTGTGTGTGTGTGTGTGTGTGTATGATGCAGAAACACACATTAAGTGATTCCCTCTGTTCTTAAACTAAAGTAAAACACATGAGTTCCTAGAAAGGTGCTAAACAAAAGAAAAGAGAAACAAAACATTTTTTGTATAAAGGAAACAAATAATAATTTTAGTTGCTGTGTTACAATCCTCCCGGGTTCTCAAAGTTGTTGGGCTACAATTTGCTTATTATGCTGCCAGCAAGACAGAAAGCCATGTTGACTAGAAATTCAAGTAGGTCCCTTGACTGGGAAAGATAGTTACTGCTAGGAATTAAGAATTGGAGGATGAATGCTCATGCAACCTCTCTTTCACTTCTTAATATGAACTTCCTGTCCAGCATAGATCATCATCATCACCATCATGCATTATTATGGCTTTAATAAATTTGGGGGGGAGGGGGTTGTCTCATAAGACTTGTCCAATATAGTACCATTTTGTGAATAAGCATTTCTTCTGTGAGTGTAATTTTATGAGATGCCTATCATAAACCAGATTTTGCAAACCAAAACTGTTGGTTGAGCTAAGGAAGAACCAAACAAATGGCACTGTGGCTTAGCCCAATATGTGAGCCCAGTTTAAAACACTATGATGGAGAGTTAAATGGCTTTGACATTATTAGTACTTCACAGTTCTGAAATTTCTCCAACACATTTCTTTATAGACCAGTGGAAGGAAGGGGGGGGGGACAAATGTAAGACATACCTTGAAAACTACAAATAAAACAATAGCAATGATTCACTTGCATCAAGCTGTTAAAACCAGCACAGCTATGATTTATAGTTATAGTTATAGTTATAGTTTATTTGATTTATATACCGCCCTTCTCCTTGGTAGGGACTCAGGGCGGTTCACAGGGCATATATAAAAAAGACAATACAAAAATTAAAAAAGGATTAAACCCATGCCCAATTAAAACAGTAATACAAATTTAAAAAACAATTAAAAACCCATAATCCCCCATCAGGCCAGACCAGCTATTTCAAACAGGTGGGTCTTCAGGCCCCGACGGAAAGTTCGGAGGTCTGGTGCCATCCGGAGCTCCACCGGCAGTTGATTCCATAATGCCGGAGCGCCCACAGAGAAGGCCCTCCCCCTGGGGGCCACCAGTCGGCATTCCCTGACTGGCGGCACCCTGAGGAGGCCCTCTCTGTGGGAACGCACAGGGCGGAGGGGAATCGATGCCGGCAGCAGGTGGTCCCTGAGGTATCCCGGACCCATGCCATGTAGGGACTTAAAGATCGTAACCAACACCTTGAACCTCACCCGAAAGACAACTGGTAACCAATGCAGCTCGCGGAGCAAAGGTGTAACATGGGAGCACCGGGAAACTCCCAAGACAACTCTCGCGGCCGCATTCTGTACCAGTTGGAGCCTCCGAGTGGTCTTCAAGGGAAGCCCCATGTAGAGAGCATTACAGTAGTCAAGGCGAGAGGTCACAAGCGCATGAGTGACCGTACACAGGGCATCCCGGTTCAGATAGGGCCGCAACTGGCGCACCAGGCGAACCTGGGCGAAAGCCCCCCTAGTCACGGCCACTATATGATCTTCCAGGGTAAGCCGTGAATCTAGGAGGACTCCCAAGTTGCGAGCCCTATCCATTATTTAATCCTTCTTTTGCCACTCCATTAATGTTTGAAATGTTGACAGAGGCATTATCAAGCTGGTTCAGTTTAGCTTGTTCCAGAACTAGTGGCTATTGTTTTTGCTCAGTCTGAGCAGGGGTGGGTGTGACTCCTGATATTTCACTACCTGCAGATGAGATTTGGCTACACCCTGACTCAAGCTCCCTGCAAAAGATGGAGGTACCATTCAGGCACCTGATAAGTAGCATGGCTAAAAGAGGCAGGAGCAGTGCCCACCAAAAACTCTTGGCAATGGCACCCAGAGGCACTGGAATTAAACACAAAGTAGGGGGTGGGGGTGTGAGACATTCTTCAAAAAGCCAATCAGGAAGGAGGACAGTCCATCTCCTACCCATGCTTCATTCTAAATATTGTTAGGTGACACATAGCAATTATGTTCCTTGCCACTAAGCTAATAAACAGATTGAATCTCACGGTTTCTAAGAATCCAACACCCACACGAGAGTATCAGCAACGCTCTTTATGATTGTTTTTAATGATTTGCTCACAAGAGAAAATATATCTAAGCATAACACACATGGTTGACTCAGCCTTCCATCCTTCCGAGGTAGGTAAAATGAGGACCCAGATTGTTGGGGGCAATAAGCTGACTTTGTAATAATGCCACTTGGGGGGGGGGGCGAAAGCCCTAATAAGCAGGCATATACATAGAATGAAGGCTATTGCTAAGCACATTGATTTGTGCTTAGATTGTAAGCCGCCCTGAGTCTTCGGAGAAGGGCGGGATATAAATGGGATTAATAATAATAATAATAATAATAAACCATGCCTGTCATTTATTCCTTGACCAGAATTTTTAATTTGTACACACAAATGAATATGACAAATGAAGGGAAGAGATCAGACAGAGGAGGAAGAAGTTCATGAGCTTTTCCCCATCTCTCCTTTGTGGAATTTCCCAAATCAAAATGTTCACAACATGAAATACCAGTCAAAGCAACTGAACTCTTCTTCATAACTCTTCTCCTATACCAGGAGTAGGCAACCTTGGCTCTTTTATGACTCTGTCCTATACCATCAGACCATTTAATGGAAGACACGCTCCCCCTCCTGGTGAAAGAATTGATTTGCAAAAGGGGAAAAATTGGATCAAATAAACAACTATTACCTTATTTAGGCCAACCAAAATAGCCTTTAAAAAGCACACTCATTTTAGTTGGTATAAATATTATACTGTTTGTTTTGAGTCAAGTTATTTTAGAATCTGCAGAGGAGCTTTCACAAACATCCTCATTTCAAATTTTGCACATCTTTCTTATGACATCCTCTTTTCTCTTCGCTAATATCTATTCAATCTGTCTGTCCTGCTCTGATTTTAAAACATGGAGTTATTTGTCTCAAAAGTGCTTTTTCAAAAGGCAACTGGAATTTCTCGTTTTTCCTTGAAGATGTTTTGCTTCTCATCCAAGAAGCTTCTTTACTTCTGAAGAAACTTCAGTCAGAACCTCAGTCAGAATTGAAGAAGCACCTTGGATGAGAAGCGAAACATCTTCAAGGAAAAACAAGAAAGTCCAGTCGCCTTTTGAAAAAGCACCTTTGGGACAAACGTGACCTGGATGACTGAGAATCTCCATAGATGAGTTATTTGCTACACAAAATATAGCAATTTTAGAAGTTCCCAGTTATCACCCATTTGTTTCAATGATCTATTCTAGCCTATTCCTCAGCATTCTCTAGGCATGCAACACAGTGGACATAACACCTATGAAAAGGAAAAACAATATGTATCCCTTCTGAAATTAGTGAAGTCTAATTATCATCAGCTTCAGTTGGCACAGCAAGAGATGAAGGATTATAAGGACTGTGGTTCTTTCTACAACATCCAAAATCCTATACCTTACTTACCACTGCTAGCCTCATCCAGAGATTATTTCTCTAGATACGAACTTTTGCACTGGGACTGTAATTTTTCTGTCTTGCAGAACTCCTGTGTATTTTTACTGCATAAATTCATCATTACCCTCTCCAGCTTTGGACTATCTGTTGGGAGCATGATAAACTATAACATGTGCAGCAAGTATTAAAAAAGTCATCTACTGCTATCAATGATTAGCTTCACATAAAGATTTGAACAACATTGCCACTATATTTGGTTAGTTCAGATTCTATTTAGCAACTTTTTGCTCCACATTTTTCAGGCTCCCTTTGGGTGGCAGGAACAAGCAAAATGGAGATTCTTGCCCTTCCTGAACTAAAAATCTTGATATTGGTGTAACCCACCAATAGATTTAATCTCAAAATAACAATAATAACTTTCACAAACAGAATAAGTTACCCCCTTCCAAAGATTAATTTGGGGATAATGCTGAAGAGCAAATATAGTTTTTTTTTTCTCCATTGAATTGATCATCATGGTTAGTCTTGGAAAATTGTTTTGCAATAACTGGAATTTTGATGGTGAGCACTGTGTTATGTTATTTGAAAAGTTGTGAAAAAACAATCATAGTATAGAATCTGATTTCATCAACAATTTTTGTTCCAACTTTAGGAAATAATCTTTTATTTGAGACTCTTAGTTTGATGGAAGTAGAAAATTGCTTCTTTAAAGCAATTCCCCCCCTATATCTATAATTAATTACTTAACGGTAAGATACTTTCAATTAAGGAAGAGGCTTTACAATACAGTTATAATTAGAAATAGGCACATCAGTCCCAAAGTCTTAAAAGATTAAGAATGTCCCTAAACCATTTCTTGATGCTAGATCCTGTGTCTTTGGCAGAGTTTCAGCTATCTACTATTTGGTGTTTAAGAACCTTAGCAACTCATCTGGATTGATCCCAGCTTTCAGAGACATGTCCTGGTTGGATTAATGCTTATACATGCCTCCTTGTATGGAACATATGAGAAAAAATATCAAATGAGAATTATAGGTTTAGGTTTTTAGGTTTTATTAAATTTTTATACCGCCCTTCTCCCGAAGGACTCAGGGCGGTGAACAGGGCATATCATAAAACTACAAAAATACAAAAGTTAAAAAAGAATTAAATTATTGCCCACAGTAAAAACAATAGAAAATATATATAAATATTAAAACCCTAAGTAACTCCCCATCAGGCCAGGCCAGCTTGTTCAAATAAATGGGTCTTTAACCCACGCCGGAAGGAGCGGAGATCCGGTGCCATCCGGAGCTCAACCGGCAGCTGATTCCACAAAGCCGGAGCGCCCACAGAGAAGGCCCTCCCCCTGGGGGCTACCAGCCGACATTCTCTGACTGGAGGCACCCTGAGGAGGCCCTCTCTGTGGGAACGCACAGGGCGGAGGGGAGTCGACGCCGGCAGCAGGTGGTCCCCGAGGTATTCCGGACCCATGCCATGTAAGGACTTAAAAACCATCACTAAGACCTTGAACCTCACCCGGAAGACAACTGGTAACCAATGCAGCTCGCGGAGCAAAGGTGTAACATGGGAGTACCGGGAAACTCCCAAGACAACTCTCGCGGCCGCATTCTGTACCAGTTGGAGCCTCCGAGTGGTCTTCAAGGGAAGCCCCATGTAGAGAACATTGCAATAGTCAAGACGAGAGGTCATGAGCGCATGAGTGACCGTACACAGGGCATCCCGGTCTAGATAGGGCCGCAACTGATGCACCAGGCGAACCTGTGCGAAAGCCCCCCTAGTCACGGCTACTACATGATCTTCTAAGGTAAGCCGTGAATCTAGGAGGACTCCCAAGTTGCGAGCCCTATCTACGGGGGGTAAAGACTCACCCCCCATAGAAAGTGATGGAACATTTTGAATGTCCCGGGATGCCGGTATGTACAGCCACTCAGTCTTGTCAGGGTTGAGTTGAAGTCTGTTCCTCCCCATCCAGACCCGAACCGCCTCCAGGCAACGGGACATCACAGCGAGGGCATCACTGGGGTGGTTTGGGGTCGAAATGAAAAGTTGGGTATCATCGGCATATTGATGATACCCAACTCCAAAACCACGAATGATCTCACCCAACGGTTTCATGTAGATGTTGAACAGGAGAGGCGAGAGAACCGAACCCTGAGGAACTCCACAAACGAGAGGCCTAGGAGCCGATCTCTGCCCCCCTGCCAACACCGACTGCGAACGTCCCAGGAGATAGGAGGAGAACCACCGAAGAACTGTGCCTCCCACTCCCAATCCCAATCCCCTGAGATGCCGCAGCAGGATACCATGGTCGATGGTATCGAAAGCCGCCGAGAGGTCTAATAGGACTAGGACAGAGGAATATCCCCTATCCCGGGCCCTCCAGAGATCATTCACCAGAGCGACCAATGCCGTCTCCGTGCTGTACCCGGGCCTGAAACCCGATTGGTACGGGTCCAGATAATCCGCTTCATCCAGGACCAGAGGGAGCTGATGCGCCACCACACTCTCAACAACCTTCGCAAGAAAGCGAAGGTTGGAGACTGGACGAAAGTTGTTCAAGACAGCTGGGTCCAAGGCAGGCTTCTTGAGGAGAGGTCTCACCACTGCCTCCTTCAAGATGGTGGGGAAATTACCCTCACTCAAAGAAGCAGATATAACCACCTGGAACCAGCCTCATGTCCTCTCCCTGGCTGCATAAACCAGCCAGGTAGGGCACGGATCCAATAAACATGTGGTGGAGCTCAACCTCCCCATAATCCTGTCCACTTCATCAGGACAAGTCTGTTGTAATGTTATGATTACATTTTATGGGTGGGAAACATTTAAGTGTTTTCATATTAGCCTTTATTTATTCCTTGTCAGATTTTTTTTTTAATAAGAGATAACATTATCACTGTTTCTCTATCTCACTTGTTTCAGAGCATCCCAACACATTATTCTGTTAGAGGTATTTCTTCATGATCACATTCAATTTAAAATTTAGAAACATGTTTCCTTGTTTCAAAGTTCAGGCACATTATTTAGGGAATCTATCTTAGGTCTCATAAAAATGTTCTGGCTCTCTTTGAAAAATTCTGCACACAGCCAGTTCGATCCTGACAGGGCTCAAGGTTGACTCAGCCTTCCATCCTTCCAAGGTCAGTAAAATGAGGACCCAGAATGTTGGGGACAATATGTTGATTCTGTAAATCACTTACAGAGGGCTGTAAAGCACCATGAAGCAGTATATAACTCTAAGTGCTATTGCTATTAGAGGATTTTTCTGCCTTATTGTATTGCACCTACTTCATTTAATTTTAATTTTCTTTTATACTGGTTTCATGATAAGGTACCTTCAGCACTTAAGTGAACAGAGGGAAAAATTCAAAATGCAAGGATTGATTTTACTTAGGATAAATAAATGCAAGGTATAGGGATTTTACTGCTAAGAAGAGATCTTTCTTAAGCAATATAACTGGGACACTGTTTTAAACAGGCAGGTGGATGGACTCATGGTTTTTGAGATAAAGGAAATTATTCTCTTGAAGACACTTAAGGGGTGATGCTAATTTTGTGCAAATTCTATCAGTTTCAGGGCTACTTTGGGCTTTGTGTGTGGCATGATATAAAAAAGTGAGCAGTGTGGTGGCTTAATGTTAAAGAGGCTTGCCTCTCACTCTGAAGATTGAAAGTAACAGGAGATATTTCTCTCCTAGGGCACAAAGAAAAACTATCTGCTGTGAACTCCGTGTAGCATCAGGAAGGGCATCTGAGCAGTAAACACTCAACTCCATCCAATCACCCTGACTCTACCCTGAATTAAGGGATTACAGGGTCATAAAGGACATTTTTTTTAATATTGTACCAAAGTAAATGGGACCAGGACATATTAATTGGGAAGAGGGAAAAATCTCCAGAAGTGATTTAGCTGAAATGGGATCTTGAAGTTACCACAGTAGGGAGCTTGGTTCTTTCAGGATTTTCTATACTGTATTTATAATTTTCCTTTCTAGTTTTTATTGTAAAGATTTCCCCACCAGTTCATTCATTGCTTTTCTTTTGAACAGCAGAGGGAGGTATTGAGCTATTAGTCCAATAGTTAG
Source organism: Vipera berus (assembly GCF_964194415.1). NCBI lineage: Eukaryota > Metazoa > Chordata > Lepidosauria > Squamata > Viperidae > Vipera > Vipera berus. The sequence continues at coordinate 304,254,885 of NC_138202.1, read as the reverse complement.
AATTAGATATACATTCAAAAAGCCCTATCAAATGACTAAATGAGCATTAGGATTAAATTAAATTGCTTCTCAAAAGACAATCTTCCGTGCACAATATTTATCAGGATTAACTTATTTTTGACACTGGCAATTTAGCAGATCCTACAATTAAAACCAATTGCATGCAGAGATATTAAGTAAATAACATCTGAAGCATCTTCTTGTCTCATTTTAGTTCAGCTTGAAAACCTAGTAGGGACAGACCTGATTAATATATAGAGAGAGTTGATATGGGAAGTTATGGGGTTGTAGACAAAAAGAAGTTTAAAAAAAGCCTGGGAGGTTGAAAAAAAATGAAAAAAAAAAAAACAAAGACAAAATACTTTCATATTCTTCTTAGGAAACTACTTGCAAATTTCCAAACTTTAATGGTGAGCGGGGGGGTGGGGTGGCATATGTATTTAATAAACAAACAATCAAACAAATTGTTGAGACTGATTCTAGAGCAGTGTTTCTTCACTGTTTTGCTGTCAGGAGTCCCTTTCCCACTTTTAAAAATTATGAAAGAGCCAAAGAGGTTTTGTTTGTATGGGTTATATTTATCAATGTTTACTATATTAAAAGTTAAAATTCATGCATTTGTAAAATATCAATAGTATCAGGCAAAAGTAACAATAACATATTAACATAAATATATTTTTCATGAAAAAGTTCTATTTTTTAACAAATAAAAATGAGAACAGGTGGCATTATTCTACATTTTTGCAAATACCTTCAATAATTGTCAAATAATTTTGAGTTTGCAGGTCCCTTAAGAGGATCTTGGGGACCCGCAGGGCTCGTCAGATCACATTTTAAGAAATACATTTGAGTACAAAATCTCTGTTAGCAAAAAAGATCTAGTGCATCTAAGAGATAAAACTTTTCCTTACATACACAAGCTCCTTTACTCCTCCATCTATGCACCTAAGGTACAAACTCAGAAAGACTTCTGTATGAGCCAGTAATAGGTAGTATGCAATTCCAGGATACCAGTTAGTCCCCATGGTGTCAGAGTCCTCTCTGAATATACTGCTAAAAAATTACAATTTTTTGTCACCCCTTGAGGTTGAAAATCCACAAGAATTGTCATTTAAATCCTAAAATGTAGATTTTTTAAAAAGATCAGAGCTCCCACCCACTAGTTCACAGAGAAAAGGTGGAAAAAATGCAGATGAGACCAAGCTGGCAGGAATAACTAACACTCTGGAACAGACATGTCAAACTTGCAATGTCACATGATGTCGTGCGACGTATCAGAGCTTTTTTTTTCCCATTGCCAGCAATGGGGTGGGCACGATTTCCTGGTGACGCGTCCGGCCCACGGGGTGGCAATTTGACACCCCTGCTGTAGAAGATAGGCTCAAGATACAGAAGAATCTTGTTAGGCTTGAACCCTGGGCTCTATCTAACAAAATGAAATTCAATGGTGAGAAAAGTAAGATTCTACATTTAGGCAAGAAAAACCACTGCAAAGGTATAGACTAGGTGGTACCTGGCTCAATAGCAGCAACTGTGAGAGAGATCTAGGTGTCTTTTATAGATAGATAGATAGATAGATAGATAGATAGATAGATAGATAGATAGATAGATAGATAGATAGATAGATAGATAGATAGATAGATTTCTAATTTTCACAAATCATAAGTGCTTAATAAACAATGTGTTGTCTGGGTTCATTTTTTACTTAACAATAAATATTAATATTATTCTATATCTTCCTTTTCTTTGTTCTTCAATATCACTCTTAGTTTCTGCCCATTCTGACATTTTCTTAATCCTTTCTTCTTCAAGTGATGTTTCTTCACTTTTCAAACACTAAACAAATGCAATTCTTTCTACTATTAATACATATAACATGCATACATATATTATATGTTTCTTCTTCATCATGTTTTTTCTAATACTGTATCTACTAACATTGCTTCTAAAGTATAGCATCTTTTCGATCCAATTCGTAACTCAATTTTATTTGCAATTACAGTCACCTTATTAGACCATTACCCTGTTTTCCCAGCTCATTTCCATTTTGTTTTCCCTTCAGTGTTCAAAATATCTTTATACATTATGATTTTCTCAACAGTAGTTATAATGAGGTGAGTAAAAGCTTCCCTTATTAAAAACCATCCTGTTATTTTCATGTTTCCCATCTCATAGAAAAATAAATCATACTAAGTATAAGTCATATCTTTCTAAATATAGTTTTTTTTTAATATCTAAGAGTTATCTGTTTCTAGCCATATTCAAATACCTGTTTGGTAATATGAGGCCCCAACCAATTGATCAAGTCATCTATTTTCTTTAGTCTAACTCTAGCTTTCTTTCTTTGCCAGATAGGCTTCCAAACCCATGTATTTGAATCATAAAAGTATTTTTCCTCAATTTTTATGGGTACTCTTTGTGATTGGAAAAGCCATTTGAGCAAGGCATTTCTGAGGCGGAGTTCAGCCCAGTGGTATTCATTGAAAAGCTCCCACTTTCCTCTTCCCTCAGCTTTTCTTGTTTCCCAGTTTCTAACACTTCTTCTGAGGGCTCTATAGTCTGCCCTATATAATCTTCTTCCTTATCTTCAAGTATATTCTGAGGTCTTGAGGGATGGTGTGTTCTTTCCATTTCCGATTATTATCTCTGGGTCTTCAGTATTTTTTTTTTGTCTGTCAGTCTATAGTTTCCTTCCTTTATTTCCTCTGTCTTTGGATCATTTTTTTCTAACCTGTCTTCTATTTTCTGGGTTCCTTGTTCTTTCTTTGCAGTCGTTTTCTGGGGATTCCCTAGTTTAGATTTTAAGTTAAGAACTTGCTCATTTATCTTATTCATGTTCTTTTTAGTCTCTTCATGGTTTCTTCTTGAATCTTCTTTATGTAACTCAATTGTCTCTTGAATTGATTGCAATATAAGTTGCATTTCTTTCTGCAAATTATTAGTTCTTTGTCTCTGGTGTGCCATATTGTGGGCTTCAGAGGCAGATACTTGGGGTGGGGTTTTTTTTACCACTTTTGGCTAGATGTGGAGCACTTATTTTTGTTCCCTCCCTCTATTTATATTTCCCAAATGTTAGTCTTTTTTGACAGGACCAATCTTATAATCAGTAAAATACAAGTTAAATTTAGGTCTAAAATCATCTCATATAGTTCTTATAGTCTTTATGTGTAGTCCAATAAGTTCCACAATATAGGTCTATCATCAACCAGGGGTATTTTGTCACAACTCTTCTGTCCAGAAGTCCAAAGATTTCAATCCAAACAATGTTTGTAATTCACAGTGTCCAACCACCTTAAAGTCAATCCTTTAGTCTCCTCCCAGTAAAAAGGAATAACCAAGAGACAGAAAGTCAAAAGTTAAGATTCAGTCAATATTTGTAGTCAGAATAGTCAGCAAGTTTCAAAACAGTTATATCTTCTACCAAGTAGAGAGTAGTCCAAAATACTTTTCTCTGTTACCAGCTGTTCTCTGTTGAACTGAAAGCTTAGCTGAAGGTCAAAGAAGCTGAGAGTTATCTGTGTCTAGGCATTGTGCCAAATGCTCTAGCTAGCCACAATAAGCTGTACCTCTATGTCACCGTTAGATGTCGTCAGATGTCCATTTTCCAACACTTAAAATAAACAGTTATTTTCACTTTAAAGTTTCTTTAATTTCACCCCAATATTTTTTCCAAAGAGAAAACCTTTAACAGATTTCTCAATTCTGCAATTTGTCAATGGTCTGTCTTGTGGAACTTCCACTTATATTATATTATATTCTTCTTCGTTTTTTCCCCATACAAGATTTACCTGCCACTTTTTTTCCTCTGGAAGTGGGGAGCAAAAATCTCCTTCCTTCTCACGCTTGGGGATTTCTTGCTTTATGGGAGTTTGTCTTATTGAAGAGTCAAATATCAAGGTAGTAGAGAAAGGATTAATAATCCCACCCAGTTCCATGCCTGTTGTTTAAAATGCTGCTAATGCTGGTGTTTTCTTTATTCAATTGTCGATGACTTGGGTTTACCACAGAAGTGGATCTAGCCTTTCCCATGCCAGTTTCAGGACTTTACTCAGATCAACGGATCGATCACCATCTTTCCGTGATCTACAAGGGTCCTCTCCTTCTTCATCGCCTCTCTGGGATGACTTTAGGCCCATTTAGAGCCCCCTGGTAGGGCGAAATCAGCCATGGGAAGAGGAGCCCTACTTTCCTTTAGCTGCGATGCCATGATGTAAACCAGAAGTAGGGATGTAGGTGTCTTAATAACAATCACTTAAGTATGAGCTGACAGTGTGCTGTCACTGCCAAAAACGCCAACACAGTCCTAGACTGCAATAACACAGGGATAGAATCAAGATCATATTAAGTATTAACATCACTTTATAATGCCTTGGCAATACCAACTTGGAATATTGTATCCAATTTTCATCACCACGATATACAAAATTTTTTGAGACTCTAGAAAGAATACAGAGAAGAACAATAAATATGATTAGTACAAAGAACTGTTGCAGGAATTGGGTATGTCTAGTTTACTGAAGAGAAGTATTAGGGGTGATGTGATAGTGGTGTACCAATATCTAAGAAGAGGGAGTCAAGCTATTCTCCAAAGCACATAAATGTAGGACAAAAAGCAATGGATGGAAGCTAATCAAGGAGAGAACCAACTTAGAAATAAGGAGAAACTTCTTGACTGTTAGAACAATTAATCAATGTAGAACTTGTGGGTGCTCCAATACTGGAGGTTTTTAAGAAGAGCTTAGACAACCATTTGTCTGAAATGGTATAGGGTTTCCTTCTTGACCGGGGTTGGACTAGAACAGTGTTCCCCAACCTTTCCAGGTTAGCGGCCTGGAATGGGTGGAAAGGGGGAAATGGGGATGGTTTTGTGTTGGGGACAGGCATGCACACACAGCTTCATTTGTGTGAGCAGCAGGCGCAGACACCCATCGCTTACGCAAGTGGGGTTGTAAGCTCCCCGCTCGCTTCAGTGGGGTTGCAAGCACCGACGCACACTGGCCCACTATTCACATGGCCCAGTTGCAAATAGGCCATGGCCTGATAGTGGGCTGCAGCCCACAGGTTGGGGACCCCTGGACTAGAAGACCTCCAAGTTCCCTTCCAACTCTGTTATTCTATAACACCTTGTCCCTTTCTATGTGTGTTGCATGGCCCCATCCACTTTGCATTATTCCCTGGCAGCTGGGATATTGGGAAAGTATTAAAGTATGGCTCTTGGCCAGAAAAAAGATTTCCTGCTTTTGGTTTAATCATAGGTTGCTGTTAGTTTATCCTATTGTTTTTCCCCAAAGCTGTTAATCATCCTATTTCATTTTCCAGCTCATACAAGCCAACCTATAACCATACAGATTCTCTCCGTAAGTTGGCTCTCCAAGGAAGGTTTAATCAATAATCATTAGAATTGTCTGGTACAAATCTTTCTTGACTGTTTGTATTCAGTACTTTGATTAAATCTTAACATAAAAACTATGTGAATATTAATTGAGTCAAAAAGAGACAGGATTAGTTCAAAAAAAGAGAAAAATCTTCTTGCTTAGCACTAAGAAGGCCCTTAACAAAGTTCTGAACCTAATTAGACAAGAGATCGATTTCATTTGCTAAATCTTTGCCTACAGGGATGTGATAGAAGTTGTTTCATCTACCATATAGCAGCCCCTTGCTGAGGAGGGGTGTCTATCTGTTGGTAGCAGAATCTGTTTAATGTGCGTGTGAATGCAAGTGTGATCTGGAGAGAACTGCTTGCTTGCAGAAAAAATGTGACTCTGGTTTGCCTGCTTTTCCAAAAATATAAGAAGGTTGAAAGCAATGGAATAGAAACAGTCACTCACCAAGAAGCATAAGCCAGCTAAAGATAATAAGGAATACGCTGCTTAACATGCTGGAAGTGTAACTTTTAAAATGTTGTGCTGCTAATTGATACAGATGATTGTGCACAGTAGGATGTGGATTTGGGGCATAGTTTCAAACAGATGGTATCAGTATACTTTAAAAAAAAATATCACTCCATCTGTCCAAACACAATGCTTCCCATAGTTCTGTCAGGCAGGATTGCTGTAGTTACTTTAAATACTAATTATGTCATATGCTACACCTGGTTTTTTAATGTGTGTGTGCTTTTATCAAGAGATTTCAATACCTTCTATGATATGACTCTTGTTCAGCAAAAGGCGAGTTGTACATGAGACCATTTTAGCACAGATAAATTTGTATTTACTAGGGAAAACCCCTTTTAGGGTTATTATTGCAAAAGTTTGGAAAACTGTGAATCTGTTGAAGCTTTTCCTCACAGTCCAAAGCAGTAAATGGCAGAGGAGAAAGATGGGGAAAGAAAAGAATGGCTCAAAATCTGAACCCACCTTTAGCATGTTCCCTGAAAAAGATCCAATGTACAGAAATGCTAAATTGCCCATAAATCTGGGGGCAAAAAGGATCTTGACTTTCAACAGAAACACAACCGAGATAAAATTTGTTTGTTCCTCTCTAGCTGGAATCTGTGTCAGGATTTCAAAGGGATTTACAACAATTCTGATAATATTTCCATGAAGTGTGTGACTAAGATCAGAAAGCACATGCCAACGTATCTAGGTTTAGCAGTAGAAAGGGCTTGAGGCAACAACCTCTGCTACTTTACCCTCCCTCCCTCCAACTATTCAGTAATGGATGTGGCCAGAAGGGATGGCCCAAACTGATAAATCAAATGAAGCTACTAAATGCTTTGTCAGGAGACCTGCTTTCCTAAAACAACAACATTTGCTCTGGCTGGATATATCTGTCCAGGACCTCAGATGGATTTATTTTTGGTTTGTTTTAATTGGAGATGCCACAGATTGAAAACCACATCTTCTGCATGTGGGTTTTAGGGGCCCCCAAAACTACTGACTTTCCATTGTTATCTGTGAGTGGGGTTTACTCTCCCACTCAAAGTCTGTGCACCATCTGGAGGGTCTTTTGTGCTCACAGCTGCTGCTTGAGGAGCCAATGGAAGCCATGGCCAGGAGAGCTTTTTTCACAAATACATAACTTACATCTTGTATGCCAGTTATGCCCATTCCTTATAGGCACTCATGCCTCATATCTCCCAACTGGACTGTTGCAACGTGTTCTATATCAGCTGTGGCGGCACAGTGGTTAGAATGCAGTATTGCGGACTAATTCTGCTCACTGCCAGGAGTTTGATCCTGACTGGCTCAAGGTTGACTCAGCCTTCCATCCTCCCGAGGTCGGTAAAACGAGGACCCAGATTGTTGGGGGCAATATGCTGGCTCTGTAAACTGCTTAGGGAGGGCTGTAAAGCACTATGAAGTGGAATATAAGTCTAAGAGCTGTTGCTGTTGCTATATGGGGTGGCCCTCAAAGAGCATTTGGATGCTTTGGCTGGTCCAGGAAATAGTGGCATGAGCAATTAAGGTACTCTACAATAGGCCCATGTAACATCATTGCTTTGTGAACTGCACAGGATTTCACTAGGTTTTTGGGTGCAATTTAAGGTGCTGATTGCCACCATTAAAGTCCAACACGGCATGGAATCAGGTTACTTAAGGGAATACCTCTCTCCAGTAGTTTTTGACTGCCCCACCAGATGGGGCAAAGTGGGTATGATCTGGATGCCGCTGATAAAACAATGTAATTTAATGGGTTGCCAGAAGCATGGCTTCTTTGTTAAGGCACTACCTATGAAACAACCCCCTCAACAATCCTGAAATACACAGTCCATACTCCTTTGGCCTTTTACAAAGCTGTAAAGAGCTGCCTCTTTGCCCAGGCATCGGTCTCAGGATATTAGTATGGAATCTCTGGCACAGGTGTATTTGTCTCACGGTCTTGTGCTTTCATTAAGCCTCAATGAAGTGTTGATTGTCATTTTTTATCTTAATATAAATATCTGTTTTTAGATAGATAGGCAGCCATATAAATTAATTAGTAAATATAAATAAATGAGGAAAGGCATGCATTATATCACAATGCTACAGAAATCCATTGAAATATAATGGCCCCGGCCCTGAGTAAAGATGACCTATTTGGAAAGCTATTTCATGGGATGTTAGCAAAAGCCAACAGTCAGTCCAGAAAAATAATCAAACCGAATCATACTCCCCCATTCCTCTTCTAGCAGAGAGTATATATATCAGTTGATTTCTACATCAAAACAGACGAGAGATTGAATTAAAATAAAAATGAGAATACTTAAAATGATATACTGCAGTAATCTTACTCTATCCAATATCTTATGCATATCTGATATCAGAACAGCTCCTTCATATCCATCAAAACCTCCAACACTAAATCCCAATGTCTAAATCATAGTAAATGCCAAGTGCTTTCTTAAATGTACCTTTAAAATCTGGCTGCAGAAGACAACAACATTCATGGAAAGTTTCAACAAGATGACCATTGGGGGGCTGTCATGAATAATACTTTCCTTGCCTCAATATCTACATGGCATAAAAGAAAGGTTTATACATTGTTCCACCCAGGGCTTTTTTTGTCATAGAACACCCAGAATGGAGTTCCGGCACCTTTTTTGCATGGAACCTTGTAGGGTAGGCAAGGCGGGCTGTATGACATGGGTGAGTTCCGGCACCTTTTTCTTTTACAAAAAAAGCACTGGTTCCACCACTTACTGCACTATGCGGTGGTAAATTGAAGAGAAGGCCCATTGAGAAACTTGATGGTTATGTGTCTATGGAGATTCTCAGTCATCCAGTCATAGTTGTCTCAAAGGTGCTTTTTCAAAAAAGGCAACTGGAGTCTTTTTTTTTCCTTGAGGAAAAAGACATTTCACTTCTTATCCAAGAACTTTCATCAGTTGTGATGGTGGGAGGGATGGAAGGAATGGAAGGATTGTACTTGTTTGCAGTCATCTGGTCATTATCTATCTATCTATCTATCTATCTATCTATCTATCTATCTATCTATCTATCTATCTATCTATCTATCATCTATCTCTCTATCTCCATCCCCAAATGACCTCAGTGGCTCTGAGAGACAGTGCTAATGACCAGATGACTGCAAAGAAATATAATCCTTCCATCTTCTCTCATCCTGTCAGTAGCTATCCTTCCATCCCCCCACCAACTGATGAAGCTTCTTGGATGAGAAGTGAAATGTTGTCTTCTTCTTCCTCAAGAAAAAAACAGTCCGGTTGCCTTTTTGGAAAAAGCACCTTTAGGACTTGATGGCTATGCTTCTTTTTTTCTTCATAAACAAAAAAAATAATATTGTATTTATTAAAATGCAAGCAATGCTATCATGTAAGGTTTAGTCTCCACTCACAACATTTTTCCAGCTCTACCAATAAATGTAACTGAAACTGGTGGGGTGGGGTAGGATGAAGAGAGAAGACAGGAAAATTAAATAGGTTTTTCTGAGATTTCCAGCTTACACTGCTGGTAATCTAACCTTAGCAATTCATTGCCAGGATGTGTTCATAAATAAGAATCCAATAATCGGATGTTCTTGCTTTGACAACAGATGGAAATGCAGCCATTTTCTCTATTGCTTTTAGAATTAGTTGATGCTGGGAGGGGGAATAGGGATGAGAGTTCAGCTAGTCAAAACAATAATAACTTAGCCGTGGGAACCCAAGGACATTAGGCCCAGAGCTGATAGTGTTTTGGCTGGCTGGAGAGCTGGGGAGAAAGCCCGAGCTTCAAGTTAATTGGGGAATGTGATTTATGACTGTTTATTGGAGGAGAGAATTGTACTTTGTTACTTTGTATCCAGGGGAGGGGAATTTACTTTTTGTTTTCAACTATGTAGTGCCGATACTTTGTTTCTCGAATAAAAGATTCTTTAAGGTAAACAATGCCTCGAAGTTCTTTTGAAGAGTTTCATCTGTTGGAACCATGACATAATCTATTATACAGAATTTAATTATATATTACAGTTATGAGATTGTTCTCTGCGCTTTTTATACCCCATCAGCTCTTCCCTCTGTTTCTTAACATTGTCATTGGTATCTGTGAAAACCATCCCACACTAGGCAGAATTAATTTAATTTTTATATTTACTGAGCAATGGATTACTTAACTTTCATCTCTATCTGCCAATTTATGCAAAAAAGGCAAGAACATCTTATCTGTCAGATGAAAGCAAGCAGAACCTCTGGTGAAGAGTTTCAACAGTAATTTATTGCTAGTCAGCTATGTTACAAAAATCTCCCCTCTTGGTCTCTCCCTCCAGTCTAACCGGATATTCCACATTATCTCTCTATATATACTAAGCACAAAAGGCACAATATAACCCAGGATCAGTCATAACAGTTAAATGCAACTTTATCTCCAACCAATTACATTTGCTTGTAATCACCTAGAACAAGGCTTTTAAATCAGTGGTACGGGTACCCCATGTGGTACATTGGCACCTGGCAGGCGGTATGGGACCATCCTAGAGAAGTGATAGCAGGGGAGGGGAATGAGCTGAACTGGTGGCTGCACTGCACAAGCCTGAACGAGAGATGCCTGGAGCTGCAGGGTTGTCAGGGCTCAGCGGAAGCACCAGGATCAGCGCCAGCTGGAGCTCGGCACTGATCCTGGCACTTCTGAGCCCAGAAGAAGTGCCGATCAGCTGGAATGTTGCAGCATCTCCAGGGTCTTATGATTTACATTCAGATGCTTGGCATCTGACTCATATTTATGATGGTCACAGTGTCCCAGGGTCATGTGAAGTAACCAAAACCTGCTGCAACCACCCAGCAGATGGGGGGAATAACCAAACACCCAACCCATCCCACCCCCGCTGCCAATCCTCAACAGAAATGCTCACAACAATGAAAACCTCGGACAGGAGGAAGAGCGCCACCAGGCAGGAAGGCAGGTGTCTTGCTCGGCTGTGGCTTGGGGGACACTTTTTTCAGTGCCATTGTAACTTCGAACAGTCACTAAGTGAACTGTTGTAAGTCGAGGACTACCTATACTTCATCACTTTTTTCCCTTTTTTTGGTCATATTTTTGATGCTAGGTGACTGGTGGTACTCGGATGTTGCCATATCCTAAAAGTGGTACAATGGGTGAAAAGGTTGAAAAGCCCTGACCTAGGGCACACATTTCTCAGGTTTTATAACATCACTTGGGAAGAAATAACTCTTACATTTTGCCAGAATAGGTTAAACATATATACAGTAAGAAAAAAGCAAAGGAAATGTGTAGTTCATTTTAAAAATAGGAGAACAATAAAACTATTTATCAATATGTGTTAAGGATGAATTAATTGATGTAAGAATAAATGAGGGGTCCTTGGTGTCCTCCAAGTTTGGTTGTTTTCAGACATTTCATTACGCAAACTAAGTAATATCATCAGTGCTAATATCATCAGGATGTTTAGGTAATGAATATCTGCAAGAAAACAACCAAGCTTAAAGAGCACTATTCTTATTTCAATCCTGAGCTCCAAATGTTCTCCTTTACTGATATGAAAAGCATGGAATGATGTGAAAAACCTGCCTTATGCTAAAACGGATAATTGGGCTAGTATCATCTATATTCACTGTCTTCAAGAAACAGCTCCAGTCAAACCTCACTCCTTTTGCTTGCAAGAAGTCCAAGAAGATTCAGAGTTAGAAAAGGCCATTTAAACTACTAAGCCCAGTTCTTTGTTCTATACAAAAATTCAGTTTGCAAGATCCTGAAAGATGGTTGCCTACCCTCTCTTTGAATACATCCAGCAATGGGAAGCTTATAATCATTCTCCGTAATTGCCTTCATTGTCAAAGTGTTATCATTAGAAGGTTTTCCCTGACAAAATCTGTAGCATGTCATAAACCAAAAGGCAACAGGATAAAACTGATATCGCCCTTCTTTTGTGGCATTCTGTCAGGTACTTGAAGAGTGTAATCGTATCCACCAACTCTCAAGGTTAAATATATTCTTTTCCCACAATTTCTCTTTTGGGGACTGTAGTTCCTGAACATATTCATGGGAATTAAGCATAGTTTTATCTATTATTTGGTTTAGCTTATCCAAATCTGTTAGTAGACAGCATTTGATTCTCTCCAGCCCTATAGCACAATATTCTTCCTTCATATTTTCAGTTACCTTCCATGGACTAAAAGAATGGATTAGAGGTCATCTTATTATATTTGCTGTCCAGGTCTCCAACTATAAGATGTTACTGCTGTTGATTTTGCTTTGTGTGCTTCATGTAGTTTTAAAACTATGTGAGTCCTTTTTGTATTGAAAGATTTTTCAGAAATACAGTACATATAAAAGACTATCACCTAACCAATGTAACTGGTAACTCAATAATAATCTGACTAGTTCTAATCTGTGCATACTTTTTTTTCAATTTTAAAATTCCATGAATTTAATAATCCAAATATGTACTAGTACTGAAAATGAACTGAAATTACATTTAATTCAGATACAAGTTTTATAATAATCTGTAATTGATAAAACATTCTAAGATGTTGTGTGTGAGACATTAATGTTACAATAAATGGATATTTTTAATGGTCATATTTTTAATGGTCACATTTTCAAAAGGGAACTGGATTTCAGAATGACCACTGCATCTGACTGATGGAAAGCCCATCAATCATGTTATTTGTAAAACAAAAATAAATAAAATTCAGGATACTTGTAAAGCTTAACATTATAGTTGCATAGAGGTGGGAAAAGCTACTATAGACGTTCACAGGTTCTTACAACAGAAGAATGTAAAAAAATCTATTCAGAAATAAGCCATTCATTTATTATTACATTCTCTATTTGGTAGTCAGGTTGGACTCAGAATGGCTTAGTATTCAATTTCCAAATTTATTTTATACCAGCAGAATCTGTTAAAAAAATAAAGGTCTAAGACACGGGTCGGCAACCCGCGGCTCCGGAGCCGCATGCGGCTCTTTGAGCCGTCTCCTGCGGCTCCCAGTCGCCTGGTGCGCGCGCACCTCTCCGAACGGGTGGAGGTGCGCGTGCAGCTCTCCAAACCTTCAAGGCGGCGCTTGGCCCAAAGAAGCGGGAACTGGAGGGGCCACGATTTCCCCTCCAGAGGAAGAAGGCGCTGGATGCGGCCGGCTCCGCGGGGAAGGGGGAGCGGCGGCGGGGGCGACGGAAAAGCTGCAGAAACGGTAGGAGAGATGCTGACTGGCGGCGGCCTCGGAGGAGGCGGAGGGGGAGGAGGGAAGGGTGACCCGGCGGGGGGGGGTGAGCCAGAAGGAAAAGGGAAACTCATCCCGCAGAGCGGTTGCGAAAAGAGGGAGGAGATAAGCCAGCCCGGTACCTGGATCCGCTTCCTGTGTCTCCTCCGCTCTGCCATGATGTCCCCGTTTTGGTCTCCTTGTGAAGTGGGGCTGAGCCGGAAAAGGGGGATGGGGAGACCGAGGGAGGGAGGAAGGAAGAGAGAGAGAGAGACGGAGCCAGCGGGCTCACGAGGGGCAGCAACCTTGCGAGAGGCCGCACGCAAGCCATTAGGACGCGCACGAGCCCTTGGGGAGGCAGGGCGGGAGCGCGGTCCGGCCGCTGGGCTTCCTTTCCCTCTTGTCCGCATCGCTGCAAGGAATTGCGTTGTTTGGGGAATTTGTTGAATTGGAGCCATGGGCTAGTCGTGGTTAAGGCACTTGTAGGCGAAGCAAATCACAAAAGCCCCCAAATCCTTCTAAATGCAGCCCACGGGCGAGCTTCCCAAGTTGTTTTAATTTAGTTTGCACGTGGCAATAGAAATAAGCTTTTTTCCTCCTCAGCGGATCGGTGCGGTGAAGAGGCTGGGCTTCCTTCGGGGGGCCTTTCATTCCTGTACAAGGGGAAGGGGAACTCTCTGTGCTTTTGTGTGTGTGTGTGTGTGTGTGTGTGTGTGTGTGTGTGGCCCATCTGCAAAGCTGCCGAGGAAGGAGAAGCGGGATACTGGTTGGGTGGGGGAGCGGCAAAAGCGGGGGGGGGGGGAGAGAGAGAAACGGCTCCGCCTTTGGTTCCCCCTCCTAAAGCACAGGGGCGCTAGAGAAAGTTTGGAGTTGGGTAAGGAAGCGCAAAATTCAGGAAGGAAAGCGGGGCGGCGGGCGAACGGGAGACCTGCCGACGTTTGGGGAGGTTTGGGGAGGTGCACGCCGGGGAAAAGGCTGGGAGAGGAGGGGGTCCGGGCTGGGGGGGAGGGATGGGGTGGGGGAGAAGGAGGCTTCCCGGGCTGGGGGGGGAAGCAGAAGCGAGGGATCAGGACTCCTCCCGCTTGGCTGCTGCCGCCGCCGCCACCACTCCTACGGCCGCCGCCACCTGCTCTCTCGGCTGGTTGCTTTCTGCTTCTCTCACCTGCCCTGCCCCCCCCGCCTGCCCTCCTTCCTGCCTTCCTTCCCTCCGCCTCGCCTTCCCCGCTCCCGCGTTTTCCCTCTCCCCGCCTCGGATTCGGGGTGATTCCCCGGGAGAGGGCGATGGGATTCCAGCAAGCTTTCAAGCCTTCTCGGCGGTCTCCGGCACGGCTCAGGAAGCGTTTCTGTGCCGCCCGGCCGGAGCCTTTGCCTCCTTCCCTCCCCCAAGCGAGGCGTCCTTTTTCAAGTTGCAAAACCAAGCGGGGTGAAGCGGGCTGTCGGGAAAGACATTGCCGCCTCCTCCTCCTCCAGCGGCGACACCTCCGGTCGGGCCCTGGTGGCGGAGGAGGCAGTGGCAGAGGCGGCCGCAGCACCGGCAGCCTTCCTAGCAGCGGCAGAGACAGAGGCGGCGGCGGAGGAGGAGGAGGAGGAGGCGGCGGCTGCAGAGGCAGCTTCCTGGCGGTCTTCTTCCTCTTGGCTTCCTGCCTCTCCGCCCGCGGTGCAAGCTCGGATGTTACGGGGCTGGCCGTCCCGGACTGGGTCGGGCGAGTCGATCACCTCCTCCTCCTCCTTCTCCCGCTCCCTCTCCTCTCCAGGATGACCCTCCTGAATGTCTTTCCCGACAGCCCGCTTCACCCCGCTTGGTTTTGCAACTTGAAAAAGGACGCCTCGCTTGGGGGAGGGAAGGAGGCAAAGGCTCCGGCCGGGCGGCACAGAAACGCTTCCTGAGCCGTGCCGGAGACCGCCGAGAAGGCTTGAAAGCTTGCTGGAATCCTATCGCCCTCTCCCGGGGAATCACCCCGAATCCGAGGCGGGGAGAGGGAAAACGCGGGAGCGGGGAAGGCGAGGCGGAGGGAAGGAAGGCAGGAAGGAGGGCAGGTGGGGGGGCAGGGCAGGTGAGAGAAGCAGAAAGCAACCAGCCGAGAGAGCAGGTGGCGGCGGCCGTAGGAGTGGTGGCGGCGGCGGCAGCAGCCAAGCGGGAGGAGTCCTGATCCCTCGCTTCTGCCTCCCCCCCAGCCCGGACCCCCTCCTCTCCCAGCCTTTTCCCCGGCGTGCACCTCCCCAAACCTCCCCAAACATCGGCAGGTCTCCCGTTCGCCCGCCGCCCCGCTTTCCTTCCTGAATTTTGCGCTTCCTTACCCAACTCCAAACTCCGCCGGCAGAGGCTCGATCTGCCGTTCTGCAAGCCTCCGCCGCCGGTTAATACCCTGTATTCAGCTCTGGGAAGTGGGAGGGAGGGGGAGTTTGGGGGGAGGGGGAGCTCCACGGTGCAAAAATAAAGCCCTGCCGCTCTTCGCGTTGCTTGCCCGACTGGCTGTCACGGGACCAGCCCTGCCCCCATCCACCTCCAGTATGGATGGCTCTGCCAAAAGAAAAGCAGCCGAAGCAAGTCTCCCATTGAGAGAATGGGGCGGCGGCGGCTTGCAAAACGGCGGATCCAGCCTCTGCCGGCGGCAGAGGCTGGATCCGCGCTCTGCAAGCCTCTGCCGCCAGCAGAGGCTCGATCCGCCATTCTGCAAGCTGCAAGCGTGTCTGCCGGCAGAGGCTGGATCCGCCTTTTGCAAGCCTCCGCCGCCCCATTCTCTCAATGGGAGGCTTGCTTCGGCTGCTTTTCTTTTGGCAGAGCCATCCATACTGGAGGTGGATGGGGGCAGGGCTGGTGCACGTTTTGCCTTGTTTTGCGCATGCGCGTGCGTGCATGCACGCGCGTGCACATTTTGCGGCTCCCACTTTTTTGTGTTTGTGACGGAACCGGTTCTGAGTGGCTCTTTGCCTTTTTCCGGTTGCCGACCCCTGGTCTAAGAAAATGTTATATATCAAAATACTTATTTTCATTTAAGATCCGTAAATGTATTTATCTGTTAACATATTCAGGCCATGAAAAAAGCTTAGGTGGGAGATTTGGACATCCCAAAGCAACCTCAATTCCATTTTTATAAAATGATGGCAGAATTCTAGGTCACCAATCCAACCCACCTAAGAATGAGCTTTTGTCTTGTTGCTGGTTTGGACACAAATTCTATCAATGTAGATGTGCTTGCAATATGTTCACATTTTGATCTTCAGATTTCAGACAAAGGTGGATAAAAGAGAAGTTGTATCTACTCCAGAAAACAGAACAACTGTCAATCTCTTCCAAGGCAGGCTGTTGTGTGCAGAAATGTCTTTGAACGCTAATACCAAAGCAATTGTTCGAGACATCCAGCTACATCGCCTGCTTGCTAGCAGGCAGCTAGCTGTGTCCATCAGTCTGTGTTTTGCTTCATGAGATACTGTACAATGTACAGCCCATCCACTTACATTACCTATCCGTTTACATTTTATATGGGTATTATCCATAGCCATACAAAGCCTGTGAGACGATGATCTGATATCTATTTTTCAGGGCAGCAACTCGCCGCTCTATTGCAATGAAGCGTATAATGTACACGATTGTTTTTGTAAGCAGAAAAATGGAGCTGTTGCACTATATTATTAAGTTGAGGCCTTTTTAATTGAGACCTTATCACTTCGTTTTCCTCTCCCACAATAAAACTGTGCCGAATGGATCTTTCTTCCCTCCTTTCCTTGCACGACAGAATTCAGGAATATTTCTCTATATACGGATACAAATAAAAGTTCTCAGACGACGAACCACCACAACAAAGAGGATTGGGGGTGGGTGGGTGGGGGTGGAAGACACCCGACCACGCACAAAGGACCGCGTTGCAAGAACTCTCGCTCCAGTCTCTGGCCCTTTAAGAAACCGCCCCCCCCTCGCCCCACGTGGCCTCAATGTTTGTGCGAGGCTCGAGTCGCGTTTAGCGGAGGGCGTGGCTCGCGTTAAGAGGAGACGGACCTCAGCTAGTATGGCCACGATTGACACAGTTGGAGGAGGGGCTCTTCCCGGAGGGCGGAGCCAAGCGGGGGGGCGGAGCCAGCGAGGGCCGGAGAGTGGGACCTGGCTGAGTTGAGAGAGCGACGCTCGGAGGGAGCTGCCTCGGGAGCGAGCGCGGACCCGGCACTTGAGGCGGCTCTTCGGCTGCCCCTTTTCCTTTCAGTGCAGGCTGCCGCGGAGTCGAGTCTCGGCTCTTAGGTAATGGCTGCTGCTGCTGCCGCTGCTCCTCCGCGGGGCTCCGGAGACGCGCTGGAGGAAGGGAGGGGGCGGGGAGGCCAGTGGCTGAAAGAGCGGCGGGGCCTCGGAGAGACTCTCTCGTCTCGGTCTCAGCCAGAGGGGCTCCTCCCGGGCCCCTCGCATCCCCTTCCCCCCGGACTCGCTGTTTTTGCTCGGCGACGGGGGCTCCCGGCGCGCCTGTTTCTTGCTTTCTTTCTCCAACTCTTTCCTCCCCTCCCCTCGGCCCCCGTGCAAAACCTCCTTCCCGTTTGTCCCTCCTGCCTTCGCTTCCTCACTCGCGCTGCCCTTCCCAGCAGCCAAACACCCCGAGCTGGTCCCGCCCTCGCATCATCACAATAACACTCACTATGGCACAATAACGCCCGATATGGCACGAAGCCGCCCGCCCGCCCTCCCTTCCTCCCTCTTGTGTCGGCCCGCCTCCCCCTCCCCTCCCCTCCCCCAGCAGCCTGCCGCCCTTGCATCTTCCTCCTCCTCCCTGGCCGCAACAGCCTAAGGCAGGGTTAGGCAACCTCGGCTCTTTTATGACTCGTGGACTTCAACTCCCAGAATTCCTGAGCCAGCTATGCTGGCTCAGGAATTCTGGGAGTTGAAGTCCACGAGTCATAAAAGAGCCGAGGTTGCCGACCCCTGGCCTAAGGGCTTCCCTCCCCACCCCCGGCTCAGCTACCTAGCCTGGACCCGCCGCGGTTGGGCTGCTGCCCTGAGTCGTAGCAATTCCCCGCTGCCTTTTGTCCGGCGCCGCAGAGGAGCCGTAAGGGGGGGTTTGCTTTCCCCTGCGGCAACTGGGCTAAAAGCGCAGCCGCGATTGTCCCGCGACGAAGGCGACGGTGGGGCTAAAAGAGCGTGTGGTTGTGGTGCCTTGGCTCTCCCTTTCGTTCGAGGCGTCTGGTTTTTTTTCCGCTCCGTTGGTTCCTCCTCCTCCTCCTCCTCCTGCTAAGTAAGACAACTGTTGATGAAGGGTGTTTCCTGTAAAGGAAACCGGTTTTATTTGTGTGTTTTGCACGCCTACGCGTATTCTGAGCGACAGTTTAAGCTCTGCGTTGGTACGGCTTCGGTTTTTTTTTCTCCGTCTGATGATGTGCCGATTCCAAAAAAAAGTGATACTAATTCTTAGGCTTGCAGCAGATCATGTTTACTTAGTGAGGTATGCTCCTAGTTCAGGGGTAGGCAACCTCGGCTCTTTTATGACTCATGGACTTCAACTCCCAGAATTCCTGAGCCAGCCAAGCTGGCTCAGGAATTCTGGGAGTTGAAGTCCATGAGTCATAAAAGAGCCGAGGTTGCCTACCCCTGAACTAGTTAAAAGGTTTATTTTTGAATCTTTTCTTGTCTCCCCCTCCCCTCCCTTTCAATACAGCCACTTCACTGACTGGATATAAATTTATCTCTGTTGCAGTCTTTGATAGCCATAAATGTATAAGAGGTTCCTGAATGTAAACGTTTCTAAATATAATGCTGCTGATGTATAAACAAGCCGTCTCTGGCTATCGTGATAACAACAGGAGGCCTGCTAGTCTCTTGTCAGCTGTTTCTTTTTTGTTGTCAAATCATCTGGGTTCGCTTCATTCTCACGTGTGAAGGAAGCAGGCAGACTCTTTGCTGATTGGAGACTGCGTGGCACGTGATCATTTCAGGCTGCTTGTCGTGGACTTGGGTTTCTGGCTCTTCTGGCGGAAGTGGCAGAAGTAACTCTTGCAATGTTCTGTAATGATTGGTGGAAAGATTTGGAGCACAGCTGCTCACGTGATTGAAATGCTAGTGGGGAAAGAATTCTCCTTCTCTTTTTTGTTTCTCTGGTTAATTCCTTAGTTCCAAATGCCTGATCTGTAAGAGTGGCATTCCAACGAATTTGCATTAGCTGTGTGGAAAAGATAGAGTTTAACCATGTTTGATTGATTCAGTATTCCACTTTTGTAAAAACTGAACCTGAACTTTTTGATGTAGCATCTTAATATATTAAAATTGCATAAAAATGACTTCAGATACAATAGAACTTCTTTCACATTTGTTTAAGGAATAACAAAATGGATACCAGTCCCCAAACAACTGCCCTCTGAAATAGTAACTGGCTCATGCCTTAAGGCAGGGGTAGGCAACCTTGGCTCTTTTATGACTCGTGGACTTCAACTCCCAATGCTGGCTCAGGAATTCTGGGAGTTGAAGTCCATGAGTCATAAAAGAGCCAAGGTTGCCTACCCCTGCCTTAAGGAGATTGGAACTTACTATCTTCTGGTTTCTAGTCTGGAATGTTAATTGCTATGTTGATGGCACTGCATTTAATCATCTGTGCTAATTGTAATGAAGATATATTTTATAATTAAAATGTTGCATGAATCAAACACATATAGATCTCTTCAGTGCACTCTATTAAAATATGCTTTTAAAAGAGTGTTTCTTCAGAATAACTCTTAAGAATGATGGTGAGGGGGAAGGATATATCACGAAATATTCTGAAGGTGGTCAGTGAATTAAATGTGCCTTAAGCATCTGAATTAGCTTTGGACTTGCCTATAGGGTGAGGTCTTTACTCCTGAAATAGGATATTATATCATTATTTTAAATTGTCTGTATAGACTCCTGGAATGGGTGAAATTATAGTAATGGTTGTGCTCATGTTTTGGGGCATAAGTAATTTTGAACTGTTCATATGAATGCAGTGAATTTCCCCAATTGTCTGCAAATGGCTGCATTGCATATATCTGGAAAACACATAGTTACTTAAGCTTGAATTCTTTAACCAAAGTTATATAGATCATGGAACAATAAATTGGCCCCTTTCATAATCTTTAAATTCTTTTTTTTTTTTTGAATTAATAAAACCAGACAAAAATAAAATATATGTTTAATATTTTTTTAATCTATAACCACTGTAATTTTAAAATATGAGACATTTTATGTTTAGTTTGTAAGATAATAGAACCAGAGTTGGAAGGGGTGAGTTATACATTGAACCTCAGTGTAAAATAAAATAACCATGTGGCTGAAACATAAATTGAAAAGTGCTAATGGGCAAGTGATTTTCCTTTAAAACATCATCAGCCCAGTAAGAATTTTATACATTATTCTATAAGGAAGAGTATGCTAGGTTTTCCCATATTCCTTGTTTTGTTGAAAATGGGTAAAAAAGAACAATGACAACAACATAGTAACATCTTTATGTGTTTTAAGATTTTAACATCTCAAAACCAGAGTTCCTTCCCCAGTGGTTTGTTAGGTGAATATTCTTATTTTCTGAGCAAGGGGGTCAACTTTGCCATCTGGTCTCTGTGTAAAGGATGTGAAATATAGTCAGCTTTGAATCTAGAGGGCAGTATTCATAAAACAATGGAATGTAGGCCACAAGCAGAAACATAAAACATTTTGGAATAGTGTAATAGAGGATATTTTCTATAAGTTGAGTTTTACATTTTAATCTGAAATACAGTTATATAGCTAGACTACAATAGTATATGGTGTAAAAATGTCTTTGAAATGCTGTTTTTTTGTGCTTCCATATGATGGCTTTCAGTGATTGTTTTCAGATTTCCATTCTTGATTTCTCCTCTCAAGAATGATGTTTGCAATCCAAAACTAACAGTTATATACTGTAGTTTTTTAACAATTATTTATGTAAGCACATCTGCTTAAATAAGCCTCTTATATGCTTTGTAGACAGTGAGATGTGTAATCTGACAGTTGCACGTGGCTGATTTTATCAAGTTCTTAGGCATTTAGTAGTAGCCTATGTAACAAATTGATACCACTGTCAGTGAAGCAGTACGCTTAGTGACAGATTGTCTCAAACCTACACCAGTTGATAAAATATATCCTCTTGTTGGCATTGCCCCATCTAAGATCAGGAGAGAACTAGCAGCAGATGCAGACAGAATGAACAAGAGACCCCGAATCCTCTGAATGGACATATGCCCCAAGCCCACTGATTTATATCTAGGAACAGCTTTATGGCAAGAACAAACATTCTTGAGGATACTCAAGAACAAATTGAATTAAAAGATGGAGAAAGGAGACCATTGAGCAAGGAATAACATTAATGGAGGATATGGCTGAAGCCTCTGACCTTCCTTATACTACTTGGCAGGAACCTGAATAGATTGAGATTTAGAGTGTCTAAATGTAAAACCAATATGCTCAAGTGGAGGCTCTTAGCAGATAACAGCACATTATGTGAATGGGGAGCGATAAAGAGCTGGACCCATCTGCTAGTATGTCAGGTACTACCAGAAACATGTACTGCTAATGATTTATTTTTGGGCAATGACAAAGCCAAAAAGGTGGCTTCATTCTGGCAGTTTAAAGTTTCCTTCTGCCATCTCCTTCCTCCTGGTCTCCTTCCCCCTCTTTTAATTTGATTTTGTATCCTCATGGAAGAAGAAGTAGCATACAGTCCCAAGTTTAATAGACTGTCCAGGTAATACATTGATTTATCTGGGGCTACTTTCCAATGCCAATTAAGGTCTTTAAAGACAAAGGCTTGCAGTTTGATTTCACATAAATGTAATATTGGTACATAGGTCATGAAAGTTCATAGGGAGATTTAATAGTCTTGTACAATTACTTTCTAAAAGAACACTATTGACTAATTATCCATGACAACTTTATTTAGAAATTCTAAGTAGAATTGTTTCTGCAGCAGATATCCTCCTGTTTTTGTGTTCTTTTCATTTAAATCCATTGTTCTTTTATCTTCGGACAACAAAAGAATATTCTGATATTTGAAAATATCAATTATATTTTCTTTTCAATATACACATAACTTAAAGCTTTTCATGTAAGACTATATTTCTAAGTTTCTCATGTGTATTTTAATATATAGGTAAAGGTAAAGGTTCCCCCGCACATGCGTGCTAGTCGTTTCCAACTCTAGGGGCTGGTGCTCATCTCCGTTTCAAAGCCGAAGAGCCAGCGCTTGTCCGAGGACGTCTCCGTGGTCATGTGGCCGGCATGACTAGACGCCAAAGGCGCACGGAGCGCTGTTACCTTCCCACCGTAGTGGTCCCTATTTTTCTACTTGCATTTTTTACATGCTTTCGAACTGCTAGGTTGTCAGAAGCTGGGACGAGTAACAGGCGCTCACTCTGTTACGCGGCACTCGGGATTCGACCCGCCAAACTGCCGACCTTCTGATCGACAAGCTCAGCGTCCTAACCCACTGAGCCACCGCGTCCCTTATTTTAATATATAGAATCTATTAAATGCTCAAAATATTTCAGTGATACATTTTGCAGCTTTCAAAAGTGCTACTGACAAGTTCTGTGGTCAGAAGTTTCCAAGGTTGCATACTAACAGAAGCAAAGCCTAAAATTGGAGCAATTTGGAATAGATCATCTGAGATGAGATGGATGGCTTAAACATACCCTGTTTTAATTCAAAAACCTTGGTGAAGCTGTGGTCCTGACTAGGGCAAAGATACAATAACATTACTAAACTGAATTTCTAGGGACACTCCTCTCCATTCAAAACTTGCTTACATAAATATCTTGGCAGGAAGGGAATAGAGTAGAAATGATGGATTCTGCAATATACAGAAACATATTAGATCAGATTACCCTTTGGGACCAAAACAGCCTTGTTTGCCTTAATTATTCAATCACAGCTTTTGGGAAAACTAGCATAATGGGGTCTCTCAAGCAGTGATTGGGTGGCAGGCAGGCCAGGGAAAGGTCAGAGGCACATTGCTTCATAAAGAATTGTTGGGGGTTTTGTAGTAATACAGAAGTGATGATTAAGGGACTGCTAGAGTCAAAATCAAAACTACAGAATGAAATTACTATGATGACTCAGGCTGGGTTCAGAATAAGGATTGTGATCTAACTTGGAAGATCCCAAATAACATTGAAGCTAATGGCATGGAGAGAATGTCAAAGGGGGTTTATATATAGGAGAGGAACATCACCTTTCATTTTGTTAAACAACAAACCTGTTTCACCTACATGGAATTATAGACTTACACATTCTTGTGATACAGATGGGAAGCTGGCTATTCAAGAGGTAGGGGGAAAAAAGAATCTGGCTGCATTCAGTGCTCTTGATTATTTTCTAAAATAATAAAAGTAATGAAGTTATTTTTTTTGCTTTCTTTTTGGTGTTTGCAAAGCAGCATGGAGATGCATTATGTCTGAGCTATTTGCAAATCATCTGATTTTTGTCTCTTCCTCTTTTTCAATATGAGGACAACTCATAATAGACATTTTTATAGATATGGTAACAGAGTGGGATAAGGTGGAGATAATCTGTTCTTTTAAGTAGCCACAATTAATATTTATGAAACAGTTATTACTGATATTTATGCACTGTCAATATTTTTTAAATATAATTCTCATAAGTATTTTGCCTTACTTTGACTTTTCAACATTAATGCAATTTGTTTCTCCTGGTTTTTAGGTCTCTAATAATTTTTAAAATGGGCCGCATCTTCCTGGATCATATCGGTGGTACTCGCCTATTCTCCTGTGCAAATTGTGACACAATTTTGACCAACCGCTCAGAGCTTATATCTACCCGTTTTACAGGAGCTACAGGACGAGCCTTTTTATTTAACAAGGTTAGTTAAAGACATCTAAAACTTTCTAGAAGTGTGATTTCAGTATTTCTGCAATATATGGTTAGGTAAAGCAGAAATGTCTATTTAAGAGTTCTAGCAATGTGGTAGTAACAGTGACTTAGGGCTTTTTTCAGATGCAAAATTCTCTGCTACATAGTATTGCTTCTATCTGGATTTGTGTCTGTAACTGTGTGTGACAGGTTGCACGTGCGTGCATACATAATACATAAAGTACACACATACATAAAGTATAGGTATCTATTTGACCATTTATTCATATGCTGAGAAGTAATGATCAATCTAAACTTGATACTAAGGTATTATGGCAGTTAAAAGTTATTGGATTAGCTGCCTTTGTTGGGCTGTAGATTTTTGTTAAAGGCTAAGAGTATCATTAACTGCTAGGAAAAAAATCAGCCTTCAGTTTCTGAGAATGTTAAAAATGTGAATAGCAAACTGGGTAAAACATTGGAGATAAAGTGGTAACCAATTTGTGTTCTAACAAACTATAACTTATAGGCCAAGTTCATTAATGTCCTTACATTTGTCTGTGTAAAACAGATTATAATATGTGTAAGATTTGCTGGACATTGCTAACCCTTGCTGTGGACAACTACCTTAAAATGCATGGCTTGCTTAATTTTGAAGGATACTTTGTCTCCAAAATAGAGAACATAATTAGGGAAAGAAACATGCTGGAGGAGTTGTTACCATAGTGGTGTTTATCAACAGACCAAAATTCCAATTAAGGCTATTGTATTATACAGAGTAATCAAGGAGTGACATTAAATGAAAAGTTGAAAATTGACTTTTCCATAGTTCTCTAATGATTGTAAGTTGTCACTGAAATGCAGATTTTAGCTTCTTTGGCTTTGGAAGCTCACTAACTTTCGGCCAGTAAATTTTTCTCAGTCTAACCTACCACTCAGAGTTGTTATGGGGAAAAAAATGTGAGAAAAGAGTGTTGCCTTGAGCTCTTAAATATGGCAAATGAATCAATCCATTAAATGCTTCTGTCCTTTTAACTTCCTTTAGGTGGTAAATTTGCAGTACAGTGAAGTTCAAGACCGAGTTATGCTCACTGGCCGTCACATGGTTCGTGATGTGAGCTGCAAGAACTGTAACAGCAAACTTGGCTGGATATATGAATTTGCCACCGAAGACAGCCAGCGCTACAAGGAAGGCCGTGTTATCCTGGAAAGAGCTTTAGTCCGAGAAAGCGAGGGTTTTGAGGAGCATGTTCCATCTGATAACTCTTGAATGGAAATCTCTTCATCTTCAGGCTTTCTTTGTTGAAACTTAAAAAAAAAGAAAAATCAACAAAAAGAAACCCAATCCTTACTTACATACGCTGTCACCTTAGCATCTGCGTTGGATTCATGAACTACATAGAGGGAAAGAGGGAACTACAGAGAAAGAGAATTCCATATGGAATGTTCCTTTTTCTTTATTATTTTTCATTATTTTTCTTTTTAAAATCTTTTCTCTTTATTCATAGAGAATATTATCTGGATGCTGTAATACTTTTTCAGTTTCAGCTATGTAAGCATTTGAAGTTACAAATCATCTAAAAGGAATTCGGAAATTTCTTTTATTAGAGAAATCAGTTGTATTTTAGTTGTAAAACCTGTTACATCATAAGGAAATTTTAGTCTAGCTATGCCTTTTAATTTATTTCCATTTTGTCCTCAGTTTTTATTTCATTTTAGCCAGACTTTCCACCTAACTGACTGGCTGACGAAGAGGTTTGACTTTGTGAAGAATGGTGAAGGTTCAGTGTTTTGTCCAGTTTGTGCTGGCCGCTGATTCATATTCTTGTTGGGGTTCATTGGTAGAATGGAATCTATGCTTGTCTTTCTTTGTGTAACCCAAAGTTATTCTCATTCCTCATTTACTTAAGCAGCACTTTTACCATGTGGCTGATGTTCTGCTACTTATTTAAGCAAATAGGACAAAACTATGTCTCTATTTTTTCAAACTTCACTTAAAATATTGAGAAATGACTATTGTATTTGTTCAAAAGTATATTGATAATTATGGGGATTGAGCAAGTTACCTTATTCCTTTTCTTTCTTAGTTGATCTTAAGTAGAAATGTACTCTTAACCTTGGAGTTTCT
This sequence comes from Vipera berus, assembly GCF_964194415.1. Lineage (NCBI taxonomy): Eukaryota > Metazoa > Chordata > Lepidosauria > Squamata > Viperidae > Vipera > Vipera berus. Next base: position 304,228,878 of record NC_138202.1, on the reverse strand, counting down.
TCCCTTTTTTTCTCTTAACCTTTAGTTCTGCATTAAAACCTGGCTATGAAGAAAAAGGGCATGTATACATTCAGGTATTTAATCCATGCCTGTTTAAATAGCTTACAACTTGTCTTCAAATGCTGCTTCTGATGTCAAAGCTTAGATCTTAGATGCATCTTACCTTTGTGATGCTGGGCCTTTACTGCTTTCACCAGCACAGGAAGCTCATTTGGCTGTACCTTGTAAGTGAATGATCTGGTACTTTCTTTAGCAAGTTATTTGTGTTGCAATACTGATTCTTCATCAGAGGAAATATTTCTATATGCTCTCCTTAGTCACGGGTGCCCAGATGTTGCTGCTGGCATGGCCTGCCCTCAATGGCATGTTTTTGGAGATCCAAGAGCTGAATCTTATAGGACTAATCACAATTTTGTACTCTTCTTGTCAGTACTAAATGTTTCATAAATAGGGCCATACATGACATGTGCTTTACTGCAATAGATTCCTAAGCACTTGTTAAGTTCTACTTTTGAGCAAAGAATACAAAAGAGTATTCCTGAAGTTGGTGAGATATTGGTAATAACTCTAATCATCCTAACCACACTGGTAGTGGCTGGGATAGGAAGTGATACCATTACAAGTGTCTTTAGGAATTATGTTCTTTCAATTTGTAGCAGACTGAAGAGGGATGGGATTGTGGTTATATTTTTTGCACTCCAGAGGTGGCACTTTGCCATCCCTCTTAGTTTCATATTTTAAAAATTTATATTACGCAATTTAGAAGGACAAGATGTAGATGTGTATGCTGCAGCTAAATTGAATAAGGATACTTAAAATAGTGTAGTAAATAGACTTTAATATTGATTTCAGTATACCCCCTTTATTTTACTACTCTGATGATCTGTCATTGGCATGGTCTTTCATGTACTCTTCATGTGTTTGGTGTTGCAGTACAATAAAGTATGTTTTGTCCTGCCTGGTCTCTAATTACATAGTTCACATTAAAATATTACAAGTGGGTCTTTGAATAATGCCAATAGGTATTTTAGTGATTTTAGTCAATAATGAATATACATAGCTGAAATAATTTGTTATTAAATCAGGCTAAGATAGTTAATTGAAAGTAAATATATAAACTGCCCAGTACTGCCTTGTAATGTTTGGATAATAAAATCCAGTGGAGAATTATGTTTCAAGCTACATAATTCTTCAAGAAGTACATACCATGCCCACATACTGGAATATTTGTGTTGTTTTTAAACTGAAAGGTGTTATAAATATTTGTGCTATCAGACATAGTTTTGGAACAGAAATCTAGAATCCATATAGAAGGAATAGATGGCTTCAATATGTAGCAATAAATAAATAATGCATATTATTTCATTATTTACACTACTAGATAGGTGCACTTTTTCATAAATATATTCTTGTGAATTTAGAATTAAGGGTTCCTAATTCAGGTATAGTAAGGGAAGATATTCATTTGTATTCAGTTAGAACATGAGAACTAAATTATAATTTCTAAAATGAACACATTTCTAGTTTCCATCTTCTCATATTTCTTAAAGTAGTAATCAAAGTAATCTCAGTTGGTTTTGGCTTCTACAGTAGTATTTTTATAATGCTAACATGTTAAAATGTTGAATAATAAGACTTACAATATGTTCTATTTGTATATTGTTAATCTACAAATATACTATTCCGATCATTGTACTATTTGGTTGCCCCTCCCAGAGTTACTATTTTAGATTGCATCAAAAAATACAGCGTCAAGATTAAGAATCATGTTACACGGTATATAGAACATTGCCTCCAATTCTGGGGCCTCATTTCAGGTAATTGAGAAACTAGTACATATCCAGAAAAGATCAATCAAGATGATAACAGGCCTACGAGATAGAACCTATGAGAATCCTATAGAAAAATTTCATCCTGGGAAAAAAATTGTGAGGCATGATAGTATTCTTCAAATATGCAAATGACTTATCAGTAAAACAAGGCACAAATTTGTTCAAAATTATTCCACAAGACAACAAACAATGAGCTTGATTTTACAAGGAAGTAAGATTTTGGTTGGATTTCAAAAAATATAACAAGATTTCTTCAACAATGGAACAATCTTGCTTTAAAAGATGAGGCACTTCTTACTGTGTAGTGTATAAACAGGAAAGAAATGGCTTTTTGTCAGGGTTGTTGAAGCAATAGATACCTGGCCTGGGAGTGGGGTTGGACTAACTGATCTTCAGTGGTTCTTAAAACTTATGTGTTATGATTATAAGTAGGTTTTCTAAATGAAGGCAAATAATTATTCCATTCTATTATGACTGCTCGGACAACATCTTGAAAGCGAAGTCCAGTTCTGGGATCCATGTAAGAGAAAATGAAGCTGGTTCAGAGAGGGGCACAAAGGTGATTAGGGGACAAGAAATTAAAGGCATATTAAAAGAGCAGGATATATTAAATTTGAGAAAGAATAGGTGGTATGATGTAACTTAGAAGGTCAGGACACACATTTAAGAGTGTAGAACACAAAATAATGGAAGCAGAATTTGACAATAGGTTAAGAATGGAACCAATTATCCAAAGAGATGACAAGTTCTCTTGGATGTTTTTAGGTGGAGCGTCAAACCATATGCCTGGAATGCTTTAATTTTTGTACTGAGCAAATGATTAAGGTGGCCTTTATTTCTTATATCTTGCCTTTAGTATTTGTACAAATAAGACTGCAAACATCCAACATACCTTCTATTTTCCGCATGACACCCTGTGAGGTGAGTTGGGCTGACAGAGAGTGACTGGCCCAAAGTCGCCCAACTGGCATTTCAAAGGCGGGACTAGAACCCATAATTTAAATCAGAAGTCCCCAATCTTTTGGGCACCAGGGACCAGTTACGTGGAGAGAGATTTTTCCTGTGGACTGGAGCGGGCGTGGTTTTGTGTACTGCCTGCATCTCGCGGATGGGGCTTTGTGTGGACCGGTTGCTGGCATGCTGTGGCCCAGTACCAGTCCACTGACCGGGGTTTGGGGACCCCTGCTCAATAACTCCTTCAAACTTTATAACGTGGAGACCTTAGTGCTCTCTGAACTTCGTGTTTGCTGCAGACATTTTAATAAGCAAGCTTAGAGAATACCAAGAGCTCCACAGTTCCACCCTGAGCTACATATATTCCCTTCTATTGGAAATAATTCCAATAGAACAGTGCTAATTGGTGGAGTTACATTTGTCTTTTCACACTTATATTTCTGAATAATCTTGACTAAATTCAGTGGGGGGAAAATGAGGCAGCAATCCTGGCAATCTGTGTACAGATTACTCATTCCCTCCTCTGGAAAACTGGTTTAATGGAAGATTACTGGAAGGATTGTGGAAGCCTAATTCTACTCCCTCAGCAATTATGTGCAGGATTGTTGGTTTCTTCTTGCTATTGTCAACAGGAAATCAGCAATACTGAGTTTTTCAGAGGAAGCAACGTTTCTTTCAGTAGGCCTATGTAGATTTATGATTCCTTGCTGCCAATAGCAGCAAATACAGGTGACCGCTTGCCCATCTACTAGTTCTGTGGTGGCGAACCTATGGCACGCGTGCCACAGGTGGCACACAGAGCCTTCTGTGGACACGCGCACCGTTGCCCCAGTCTTAGGCCTTCAGCTGGGTTTTAAAAAACCTTTTTGATTTAGGCCTCTGCTACCATATGCAAAAAAAAAAAAGGTTCAATCAATTTCAACTTCTCGCTGAGAAAAAAAATCTCACAAAGTTGGAATTGATTGAACATTTTAGTCCCACCCAGTCTGCTGTTACCACCGCAGCCACGCCCACCCAATGGGCCACGCCCACCCGGCACCCAACAATACATAAATGGGGTTTGGGTTGCAGTTTGGGCACTCGGTCTCTAAAAGATTTGCCATCACTGTACTAGTTCATCATGAGGTGTAATTGGACAACAAAAAACCCCAAGCTCTATGTAACTCGGGCATTTTGTTCATAAGAAATCTGTGCTGAGAACTTCTTCAGCATGTTAAAAGTTGTGTGCCTAAAACCTATTAAGTTTGCCATCTTTGGGAGAGGGGGGATAATACATACGCATTTGCTGCTTTCAGGTTTCCTAAACCTTTTTGTATCTTTGCCACTGAATGTTGTTAGAGCTTTATGCTGGTCTTATCCATATATGAACAGAATCTATGTGGAAGAAGTACCATGAACATTTACTTATTTCATTTAGTTTGTAATATAACTTGATGTACCAGTATGAAAAGTTGCCAATATAATTAAAGGAGGCCAATTGTGGAAATACTTAATCAGAATTATCTGGAGTCATCCTTGTCCTATATAAGAACCACAGACTTTGGCTCCCCTCATTTGAGTGAAATTATCATACATATTTTAGAAATACATAAGCCCTTGTTCACAAGAAATATCTAAACATAGTGGTCCATGTCCTTAATGATTATCAGAGTGGAAAAATTACAAATGATTGCTGTAACTCTAAGGCTCCACCAAAGTACAACCAGAGACATAGTCTTGAAATGGAGAAGTCTGAGAAAAAAGTAGTCAATTACAGTTTAATTAAATATCTTTGGATATGGAGTGGAAAGTGAGATTAAGATAGTCAAGGGTGGCAAATGATACACATACAAAAGGGGTAGAGTTTTCATTGTGATACCAGGTTCAATATCTGGCCAATTTTGACTCCCCCTATAGATATTGATGAACTACCCTGACAAAACTGTTCTAGAAGCATAACATTATCAGAGAGAAGCCTAAAGTAGCACCTAGGGATCTTCAGGCCTCTCATGTCTTCAGTAAAATCAGTGTTCATGATTTTATCAAAAATATAGGTGCTCATATCCAGATTGTCAAAAAGTACCTTGGTGGCCCTCTATATTTCTTAAGTATTGTTTTCTCGGCTGATGAAACAAAAATAAATTTTTCTAAACTATAATGCACATGTATTGTTATGTCAAGGGGAAATCCAGCAGTATATACAGGACCTAGATGATTTCCCATCATTGAAGGCAATATTAAATCTGTTTGCTTCAAATAATTCAATAGAAGAATCTGAATGTCTGCTGAAGCTCAGCCAATTCCTGCAGCAAAGCATTAATCACAAACAAATCCATAAGTCAATAGGTACATAAGAATAAATGCTTTGGAATATTGTCCAGACTAAGCTCCATAGAAATGTTATGGTGTATCCTGAAATTAGTATTTCATGCAGGAATATTAAGCTGAAATATTTCTCCGTGGAGACATGGACCAAAATTCCTACATAACTATGCAACAAATTATTTACAAACTACAGGAAGCATTTGGTTGCTGTAATTGCAGTTAAATGTGACATAACTAGTATTTAAATCTATTTCTGTGTGTGCGTGTGTGTGTATTATCTAGATTCTAGAAGAAAATAGTATCATGTTTATTCTGTTGTTTCTTCAAATGAATCATAAGACTTTAAAATAAACTGTGAGGTTATCATATGAAGATTAGTCAATCTTCATCTGCCTTTGGAAGACAAGACAGTATAGAAGTCTGGTTTGCAATTATCTAAATAGTCATTCATTTAGGGAAGGCAGGTGGCTGAATATTTCATGGCACTCTGCAGAACAGCTTTAATACGGTCATATATTTCCAGGGAATAAAAAAATCTCTCTATGAGATAGTCCTTTACTCCTCTTTGGCTATGTGGATGAACATGTGATTGTGGTCAGAGATATCACTCCGATGTTTGATGGGCATAGTTTTAATCTCTGATTTATATGTGAGACTGAGCTGTGTGACTTTATTCCAAAATGAAACACTGGGAAATAAATATTTAAAAGTAGCATTCACAAATGGAAAAGGAATCAGATATAAATACACATGAAGCAGATTTCTGTGTTGTCCCTAAATTCCACCCAATTACTTAGCTGTCCAATTTTGAAATGCTCACGTTTTATTAATATATTCCATCTCTTAATTTGAGAATCACATTTCTATTATTGGAATCCATAATCTTCTCTGTAATTTTTAGATGATCCAACACTTTAAAAAAAATTGTGGAGATTGCCGTGAAGATAATAGCAGAAACAATCTGGTCTTTTCTAATTCTACAATCTAGAGCAGACATGTCAAACACAAGGCCCGGGGGCCAGATCCGGCCCACGAAGTGGTTTCACGTGGCCTGCAAAGCCATCCTAGAAACAGTGAGGGAACGGCCCCCACTGCCTTGGCCCTGGCCCAGAGACCCTCCTGCCACAGACCCTCAGATCTGTCCCACTCCTGCCCAGGCCCCCATAGGCACCCTTGATGCGAACGATGTAGAGGTGGCCATGCCCACCCAGTAGGCCATACGCACTCTAGCCACGCCCACCCAGTAGGCCACGCCCACCCTGGCCATACCCACCAGGCCCCTTGAGGGCAACCGCAATGCTGATGAGGCCCTCAATGAAATTGAGTTTGACACCCCTGATCTAGAGCTATCTGGATAATTTAACATTTTCAATAGAATAGAGTATGTCTTTCTCCTTATTTATGATATGAGTATTTGATAGACTTTACCATCAATGTAGGCCTATTTTGGCATTAGCAGTGAATATTATGCTATTTTCTATAATTTAAAATTCCTGACTCATCCATTTATGTTTTGTTACCATGAGACAGAGAACTCCAGCTGCATTAAAGTAATATTAAGCATCATGATATATATTTAAGCACCCTGGAAAATCCAGTGATAGGTACTTAGGCCAGTTTGCCTATGAAATTTCTTTCAGCTGCTGTGAATTATCTGTGGATGATCAGAAAATTAGTTTGAACTGTTTGAAAGAGTACTCAAGTTGGTTTGAGATTTATAAATAGAGAATACCAATTCAGACTACTGGTCTATTGACCTAGATAAGAGTTTTCTAAATTAGCAGAATCATATAGAATAATCCCTGTTATAAGGGATCACAAGGCATCCACTTCCTAAAGCTACTGAGAACCTAGTTTTCTAGGAAAAGGAATAAAATAGGAAAAAATAAAATAAGAAAGCAATTCAGTAGAGTTGTACTCCTCAGTTATTAGCAAATAGTTGTGTACTGGCAGTCAGGATTCTATTTGTGCTGGAGCAGAAACTTGCAAAGGGATTTATTCAAATATATGCCTTCCACAGCACAAATGGGCTTGTGGCAGCCAACCAACAATGCCCTCTTGTTTTGTTAAGTGCATTTTGTTGCCTCTGAGCCCATTATAAAAAGGTAAATATAATATGCCATGGGCTAGTTTTGAATTGTAAAGCAAGATCCAGGAACATCTAGTATGTTGACATATGATCACATGATCATTCTCTCTCGTTCTAGCCTTGGATATGAGAAACAAAAGCTGGCAATGTATAGGGAAAACTGTAGGTAACGATGTATCTAATTTGAAACCTTTTCAGTTTTTAGTATAGAAGGTGGGGGAGCATGACTCTTTAAGCTGAAGATTTTTGAGTTTGCCTATACCTTGTATGAACTGGAGAATTATCCTTTCCACCATATATTCTAGATATTTGGTGTTAGAAACAAAGGAATTCATTCTTGGCTGAAGCTATCATATCCGTTATAGAAGTCTAGATTACTATTAAGTTGCAGCAAAGATCTAGAGCAGGGGTGTCAAACTCAATTTCACTGAGGGCCGCATCAGCATTGCAGTTGCCCTGGGGGGGGCGGCTGGGTGTGGCCAGGGTGGGCGTGGCCTAGTGAGTGGGCGTGGCTGGAGTGCGTATGGCCTACTGGGTGGGCATGGCCAGCTCTACATCATTTGTGTCAAGGGTGCCTATGGGGGCCTGGGCAGGAGTGGGACAGATCTGAGGGTCTCTGACAGAAGGAGATGGGACCAGGGAAGTGCCAAGGCATGGTCCACCAGAGGAGCCTCACTGTTCCTCTCAGGCCATGGGGGGGGACTGGACGGTGGCATGGAGGTCAAATGCCTAGCCCAGCCCTCAAGCACCCATGGCACTAAGCCCAGCCCCACTTCCCCCAGGGGGTGCCCAGCTGCATTTACCTCCTCAAGGCTGCTGCTGCTGTGCTTGCTCTCCTTAGCCAGGTTGCTCATGATGGGTACGAGGGCAAAATCAAGAGGGAGGTCCATTCCCTCTCCATGTGAAGAGACCTGTCTTTGTATTCAAAGCTTCCTTAGCAATAGGGAGACCCCCCAGCATAGGCCAGGAGGAGGGGGCAAGGGGATGGTGAAAGGGCAGCAGGGCAGGACTAAGGTAGGACTTCCCTCAGACCTTCCCTCTCCTTCCTTCCTTCCAAAGAACAGAGTGGTGGGAAAATATTTGAGATGAGGGAGGGAGAAAAACAGGCAAGAAACACAGCTGGGGAAGTGTCATCCTTCGTGAGGAATGAAGAAATGCACCATTGCCTGGAAATGGCCAGCACATGGCCCTCGCCTACTTTACATATCCGGCTTGGTGGGCTCTATGGGAGGGGATGCCATGAAAAGCGTGAGAGTCAATATTACCTGCACAATGCTGCCCAGCCCCTAGCCTGCCCAGTTTTGGCAGCTAGCGGGGTGCTCTACTCAGTGTCGAGAGGCTGAGCCGGGTGGCATGAATCTGAAGAGAAGCACAATGCTGCCCAACCCCTAGCCTACCCGAAGTAGGCAGGGCCATGTGCTGGCCACTTCCAGGCAATGGTGCATTTCTTCATTCCTCACAAAGGGTGGTACCTCCCCAGCATGCGCCGAGGGGGCAGTGCCGACACGGCACGGGCCGGTCCCTCGCTGTTTTCAGATGGCCTTATGGAGCTAAGACTGAATGTATTTCAGCATAGATGACCACCATGAAATTGTACATTGGCTGCTGGCCAGCCAGGGCCGGGGCCAAGACAGTGGGGGCCATTCCCTTACTGTTTCCAGGATGGCTTCACGGGCCACATGAAACCACTTCGCGGGCCGCATCCGGCCCCCAGGCCTTGTGTTTGACATGTCTGAGCTAGAGAAAACTCCTGTAATGTTAAACAAGGAAACATATGGGCAAACCTTATACACAATAAAAAAAATTGAGTAAAAAGAGAAAAATAGGTGGAACTTAAAGGGAAAAATTGGGCAGAATTAGTTGAAAACAGCTATTCTTTTCCTTGATTATAAAGTGCCATCAATGCAGTGATCATAAACTAGGCAGATTCCAGCAAACTAGTGGACAGGGCGGGGCGGTGTGCTGTGGGTTCACGAAGAGTCAGACACAGCTTTGTGACTAAACAACAACAAATATTATTTTCCTTTATTTTTTTTTACCTAAGCAATGGAACATAATCCATAAAGCATAGAACAGTCTATTTAAAGAAGGATGAAAACCATTGTAATAAAAGGAAGACACTCTTGGATAGTTGAATTTGCTGAATCTGGCATGCTGCATTCTACACTACATAGCAAGAACAGCCGAAAAACCTATGTGGTTTCTATAAATTGTCTTGTTATAATTTCTTTTACAGTTGATGCCACTCACTTTAATTAGCTTACTACTTTGCAGGAGGCAGATTTTGTGAGCAGACTTTTCCACCTGCACTGAAGGTTTTCCAAGCTAATTTCTCATCTGCATCTTCATAGTGACTCTGCTCTGCAAAACAGAGGTTGTCTCCTTTCCACTGGTGGAGAGTAACCGCAATAGACAATGTGTTTGAAAAATGCGTGAAAAACTGGCTGTTACTCCATGAAAATGTTGTCATGTATGCTTTGTGATGAAGATTTTTTATGTTGGGTATTAAAGTATTGTAGTTTATAGTATCACACAATTAAACTTAGCTCCTTTCAGTGTTGTATAACACTGAGAAAAGAGGAGGCAAGGAGTAACTATAAGGAGTAACTAAAATATTTTTATATATTTCTAAATTTCAACAAGCCAATAGAAGTTACAGATGAGAAAAATGATGAATGCTCTGATTCTGTTCTCCCCCACCCCCAGACATTAAACCAGTTTCTTTTTTCTATATTTATGTTCAATAGTCTTCAAACTTACTTTGGATTTTTTTTAATTTCCATGTGAAAGTTCCCTTCCTATATACAATATCGCCATAATAAACCAGCACAATCTAGCAGAAATAAGCAACTTTCTAAGTTAGTGCTCAGTTAAAAGAAAGAAAAGGAGCTCTTGAGGTCTTCAAGGAGTCTGTGTGTGTGTGTGTGTGTGTGTGTGTGTGTGTGTGTGTGTGTTCAGTTGTGTAGTGGTGGCAAAAGAGGGCAAGGCAGGAACACTTTTTGGCAGCTTTTAGAGGTACAAAATAAACACCCCAATTCTACACTTTGAAGAAAAGAAAGCAATCAGAAAACATGGCACAAAAATCAATGGTTTTGCCACCCAATTTTGGTTGTGCCAAGTAGGGGGAACTAGAGGACCAATAAAACAACCACTGGAAAACCTGTCCTGGCTCTAGTGGCAAAAATCAGTCATATGGTTTTCTACCATTCTAAGGCAGAAAATATACAAAGTATAGGCTAACCTGTAAAGCAAGTTAAAAAATTAACAATGAAAAACTCATAAACTCTCTTCCAAATGCAGGAAGACCCAGAATGTTAGCCTTGCTTAACAGCCCCACTTTGCACCTTACCCTTACACCGCATCACAAAAATCTTAATTCTACTGGCTACTTCAATCACCTTTTAACGATTTGCATATCCAATTTCCCAGAACAGCAGAATTTTCTTAGACCCACAGCCACTGTAGCCAGATGTAGACGAGCTTTACGCTGTGGGGCTATTATTCAAAACCTGTCAGGCTAAGACTGGAAGTTTAAATTTCAGTTAACTAGGCTGGATCATTAAGAGACCAAATTATCATGGACATTCTGTAGGGAGCATCTAAATGGTTTTTATTTCAAAGAGAATCATAATCCTCTCTAAACACATTCCTCTAATCTGATTTCTTTATCTGTTTTTCAAAATAAACACATAAGTAAATAAATCACAATGGTTGGCATTCTGTTAATCTGGTGGAGAACTGCTTTAACATGCTGCTTGCTTGCACATCAGTGGTTAAATGAGCTGGCGGGATTGTGCTTACCTCAACAAAATCACCGCAGCGAGAAAGAGAAAGCACTGAATGGGTGGAGATGAGCAGCCCCCGTCAGAAAAGAGCTATGCATTCTGGCTGGTGCAGTCCAGAGGAAGCTGCTGCAATGACAGCCTGAAGGTGCAGCAGCCTCTGGATTCTGCTTTGAAACTGAAAGCCAGCCTTCTGTTGCACAGAGAATTGTTATTGCTGCGACTATTGTTGTGCTTATTCGTTTTTTGCACAAAAGAGACTGCTCCTCGAAATATGGCCAGTGGCAATGCGTCCAGCTTACAGGATGCCCAGAACAGGCGTTGCAAGTTTCTATCTTATATGTTCTATCAGTCTGTCCGAGATCACAAGCCTGTGTGGTTGCTAGAGGACATGAGGACAATGGAGTATTTCTACTGGGAAGAGAGTGCTAATATGAGGACATATTCCCCTTCAGAAGCTCTGCTGTATGCTGTGGTGCACAACCATCTGCCTTATGCCCAGTATCTGCTGTCTCATTTTCCGGAGGAGGCTCTCAAAGTTCCTGGAGAGCATTTTTGCTATTGTCCATCCTCTGCTCCTCATTTAGCAATGGCTGTAACCTATGACAGGAGGGACATCCTGGGGCTGATCATCAGCATTGCACACAAGCTGCCTAGCCTGAACTCTTACATCAATAGGACCGGCTGCTTTCATCTTGAAGATGGCAAGACCCCTCTGCATCTCGCCTGTGAGCTCCTGAGATCAGAGACTGTTCTCATCTTGCTAGGAAATGGAGCTTCTCCTCGGATAGAAGACAACAAAGGGCTCACTCCACTGGATGTCATCTTGGAACAGATGTGGGATTCCAAAGTCAACGTGGCTTCCAAAAAACTCTGCCTTGACTACCTCTTGCTCTTCATGCCTAGCCCCCGCTTTAAGCTGCAGAAGGTCTTGCGGGAACATCCTGAACCCTGGGCAGTGCTGCTTGGAGAGGACAGGTTCAACAGCCTGGTGGGGAACACACCTGCAACTTTATACCTGCAAGCTATGCAAACTATCCTCCAGATTCTCCCACCTTCTCATTTCCCTAAAAGCATCCAGGAACTACCTATACCTCAGGCACTAAAGCCCCTGCCTTGCATGGGCAAACAGCATCTGGCAAAAAATGGGGTAAACAATTTTCCATGATCTACTCTTTTTTTCCAGGATTAAAATCAAAGATAAGTGATCAGCTAGGATTTTCAATGATGTGAGAGGTATAATTTTATTTATGCTGAATAAAACTAGTTTGGGGTCAATCATAAGGATTGCTGCCTGTGAAATTTTGAAGTTAAGACATGTATTTATCCTGGGTACCACTGAAAATCCTACTAATATGATTTGTGAAATGCTATTGCTGTTGTTCTTGTTATTATTTCAATGGATTGCAAGCATTGAACTTTTGAAAGAAAAAAAAACTATTTTGTTTTATGCATGTGAAAGATTAAAATTACCTGAGCTGTTTCCCTTTTGCATTTTGCCTATTGAAATCTGGGTAGTACCATGATGCCAATTGCTAATACTTAGATAAATTATCCCAGTTTTAAAAAGGCAGGGTAGCCATTGGGCATTATGTGGACTCAGACTCCTGTATGATGCGCTGGTGCCGTCATTTAATTCTCCTGTGGGAGGATCCCAGGTTTTGTGTTTCCCCCATGTCGTTTCCCCCAAGGAACATATGAGACTGAGCCAAAGACTCGTCTGTTGCCTTATAAACCAGCAGTTATCATTTTAACCAGGAAAACAGTAGTCCTCAATCTGCAGTGATAAGGAATCCCTTTGCTGCAGGTTACTATTGTAACCCTAATGAAATCTTGGACTGTTAAATAAAAATTGCCTGGAATCTTTATTTTGGAAAGGCTGAGAGGATTTAGGAGCACATAGAGTCAGAATGTCTGTTGGAAGCTGAGTGCTGTGGAAGGCCCACTGTGGTTCATCAGGAGTGGAAATTGCAAGTCACAGTGATTTCTTTTCCACTATAGATGCCCCCTTCAGGAGCCAGGCTATGTTTGGTTGCTTCATTACATTAAAGCAATGCATAACCCAACTCTGTTTGTGTGTGTGTGTGTGTAGGGGGGTGGATGATCAGATATAGTTCTCTGCTAGTCAATTTAGTTTGTTCAGCCTGCAGGAGAATGCAAGAGATTTGCTTGAATCTTTATGCTGTGTTGTGCTCTAGCTGTGCTAATCAAGGAATGCTTAGCAAGTGAAGCCTTGGGAATGATCATCTGGCGGGCTTTATTGCAATGAAAAATGTTTCACTAGCATGTTTGCTTAAATATCTTGCTCCCCTCTCTATGGTATTCTCATTCCAGTTTATTGCTTTAGTCACTGAGGTGCCATAGTTAAGAAGTGTCCTTCATGAGGTTCTATACCATCAGTATGCATTAGTTTTTGCAAGTATGGCCTGGAACAGTGTTTCTCAGCCTCAGCAAATTTAAGATGGGTGGACTATAACTTTCAGAATTTTCCCAACCCTAACTTTGGCTGGGGAATTCCAGAAGTTGAAGTCCACCCATCTGAAATTTGCTGATGCTAGAATAATCCTGACTTTATATCTTTATATAAAGATATATATTGTCATGGTTCTGATGGTTCTCTTTCCAAAGAATTATAACTTTTTAAAGCTAGTGAGATGTTCACATTTTAGATTGGCGACATGTCCTTCTTTGCAGAAGCCTGTCCTTTTAAAAAGCCCCCCCACCACCAAAAAATAGACTTCTTAAGTTCTCTCAGTTCCAGATCCATTTAAAAGAGAAAAAAAAATCAGAGGGCCGATCTAAAAACTATCCATTCTATTAGGTATAGCTTTCCATTGATATTTTGATTACCAAGATGATAATGCTAATACATTTAAAACATTCTACTGCTTGCCAATAGTTGCTCTCTCTCTCTCTCTCTCTCTCTCTCTCTCTCTCTCTCTCTCTCTCTCTCTCTCTCTCTCTCTCTCTCTCTCTCTCTCTCACACACACACACACACACACACACACACACACACACACAGAGCAACTATTGGCAAGCAGTAGAATGTTTTAAATGTATTAGCATTATCATCTTGGTAATCAAAATATCAATGGGAAAGTATGGCTAAAATGTATATTGATAAGAAATTTTTGCCGTCCACCTGCTAAAGGAACATAAATAACTTTTTAAAATGTTATTAAGTACTATTTTCTTTTACACAATATTTTCATAACATCCCATGGTCTTCCCTAGTACATCACGATTCTCAAGGTTGCCTTGGAGTTTCCAGCTTTAATTTAAAGATATTTTTTTTGTCAAAGCCACTATAGCATAGAGACTTAAAGTGTCAGCCAACCACACCCTCCCACCCATACATGCAGATACACGTTAGAATAAAACAATGTAAAGTTACAGGTAAAAATACTTGAGAACATTTCAATGCTAGAACTTGACATTGTACCATATCTCTCAGAGGCATCAGATCTCAGTTAATATTTCTAAGTTAATCTTCAAAATTCTCTTTAATGTCTTGTTTCCAAATAGAAAGGGAGTATCTTCTGCCAAACATTTCTTTTCTATATTTTTTTACAGAACTAATACCAGGTAATATTATAGGGTCTCCCCTAAGCAACACACTGTCACATTGGCAATTTGCCCTTGATCTGGAATATTTTCCTTTCCTGCAAGAAATAATAATGATACTGTAAATGATACTGCCGGCGTCTACTTCCCTCCGCCCTGTGCGTTCCCACAGAGAGGGCCTCCTCAGGGTGCCACCGGTCAGAGAATGTCGATTGGTGGCCCCCAGGGGGAGATCCTTCTCTGTGGGCGCCCCGGAGCTATGGAACCAGTTACCGGTTGAGCTCCGGACGGCGCCCGATCTTCGCTCCTTTCGCCGCGATCTAAAAACATACTTGTTCGAGCAAGCCGGCCTGGCCTGAGGGGGGATTGGTGGGGTTTTTATTGTCATTTTATTGGGGTTTTTATTATGTATTAACTGTATTTTTAATGGGCATGTATTTAATTACTTTTTAACTTTTGTAATTCTGTGTTTTATTCTTGCCCTGTACACCACCCTGAGTCCTTCGGGAGAAGGGTGGTATAGAAATATTAATAAATTAAATTAAATTAAATTAAATAATAATAATAATGAAGAAAAAGGCTTCTGCAAATGCCTGCTCAAAAATACTGCATAGAATTCATCAACATCTCCAGCTAAAGCTCCTATTTACCTTGTAAGTCATGGAAAGGGTTTCCTGCCTCATCAGGGAATTGGACTAGATGACCTCCAAGATCCCTTCCATCTGTGTTCTTGTTGAGCCACTCATCATTCCAAAGATGCACCTACCAGTTTTGAATTTGTCACGAGAACTCCACAAAAATTCAGGCTAGCCAATCTGGACATTTCTTATTTTAATGATACTCAAGATTTTTCAGGAATTTCTCCACAATAATCCATACTAATGGCTATCACAAAGCCATCTGGGAACTTCTGGATGGGGCCACCAATTTATCAGAAAAATACAATTTCCTATCTATTTAATACACCTTGATGGGCAGAAATCAGCAAGTGAAGTTTTTGAGCCATATAGAGTTAAACATTATTATGAGTGCGCACTCCTATTTCAGAAAATGAAAAATTGGAGAGGTTGCACAATTCACCACTGGGTGGATTCCCTTAAACTAGTTCTTGGGAACTCACAGATGCATTTTTTTTTCTTTTCCAAAAGGCAACTGGACTGGTTTTTTTTTTCCTTGAGGAAGGAAAAAATAGCCCAGCTGCCTTTTGAAGAAAAAAAAAAGCACCTTTAAGACAACTATGACCTGGATGACTGAGAATCATTCAGTCCATGGGACGTTTGGGGTGTCAATTCTGTGGTTTTATTTGTTACACACATATATGGATACAAATACGTACACGCCGTTCATTCATGGAAGGCCATGACAATTAGTTGTTTCTTTTCACTATACTTGTTTCAGCCTCTCTTGACCTGGAATTGTAATACAGACATATATATGCCTAAACTACTTAGACTCGGGAGAAATTTCATAGTTAGATGAGAATCTTTATTGCAAGTAAGAAATGAAGCCAAATGAACCAAAGGATCTTCCACGGCTGCCCTCTGGTGCTTGCCCCAGCGCGTCAAATCCATGGTTTTCTCTTTTTACTTTTCCCATAAATCAGAGAACTCTGTGTGGCCTTTGGTGGCCCTGAAACTGTAATTGTCTGTATGCATAACTCTCAACTCTGGCCAAAGAATGACCAGCTTCCCACTTACTTCTCACAAATATTGGCCTATATAAGGTTGGTGAAATATTCACAATTCTCTATCTTCTGGCTCCATCTCATTACATTATCATTCATAAAGATGATCTCATCTAGCCCCTGTTAAATAAAGTATATGTGACTCTTTTACAAATCAAGTCTGACTTTAACCATGATTTATGAAAAAACAACTATCATGTTAGCTGAGAGAGTCTTATTTGCATATGAAGATATTTGTGTCTATAATAACAAATGAACATTGCCACTAACCAAAAGCTTGGATATCTGATGCATGTAACAACTTTACCGAAGGATCAATTTCAAATCCTCCTATTGATAATCAACTGCAATATTGCTTGCAGTTACTGACAACCAGTTTCTGAGGTTGTGTTGTATGCCTTCCTCCCTTCTCCTCCCTCTTTGCAGTGGACTAGGTATAGTAATACGAGCATCAGTTTGGAAAAGTTTGAAATATTAGTCTAGGTCTGTCTAAATCTAAGACTTATAGGAAGAAATTATTTGCTTCTGTTTTACTCTGTTCACACAATACACTTACTTGGATCTCTAAGAGGATTTATACGTTGTGGGAATATTAAAAAAATAGTCACTTGATCCAGTGAACTGATCCACAGGGGGTTAAATTTAATGCTGAGCTGATCCAAACATATAAAGGATTAAAGTAATGCCACTCAGTGAGTCATGTTGTGGAAACACCCAAACTCCATGACATGATATATTTTGTGTACATAATCTTCCAGGAAAAAGAGCTGGCAAGAAAGAACAATTGAAAAATCAAGGCTATTTATTTCTAAATTTCTTAAAACCTTGATGCAATGGCCAAGATGTGTCAACTCTGCTGATGGCTTCACAATGACAAAGATGCTAGTAATGGTGTGAAGGTTGGCCGGTAGTGTCTTGATACAAGAGCTCAAGAGATAATGGACACTT
Source organism: Vipera berus (assembly GCF_964194415.1). Lineage (NCBI taxonomy): Eukaryota > Metazoa > Chordata > Lepidosauria > Squamata > Viperidae > Vipera > Vipera berus. The sequence goes on along the minus strand of NC_138202.1, from coordinate 304,211,720 downwards.
TCTGAAAAAATGAATGGGAGTTCTGGGTTTCCCAAAATTTGATTTTAACTTCAGGAGTTTGTCTGGACTAGTGTCGGGGCAAGCAGACAGATCTTCTCATGAAGGGCCCAAGTCAATAACTTTATTGTGTTCTTTCTATAATAGAAGAATCTCCCCAGAATGCTTGTCTTCTCTTGGGAACAAACCAGTGATGGGATTCAAATATGTGAACAACCAGTTCTCTGTGTGGATGCTGCTTCCGGAAGTCCATTTTGGGCCTGGGCAACAAAAAATTAGCTACCGGTTCTGCCGAAGTGGTGCAAACCGGCTGAATCCCACCACTGGAACAAACAGGTAAAGTTTCATGGGACTTGTCAGTGGGTGGGAGGGGGAAGGGTCAAGCTTATGCCACTTGCAACTGCTCAAAAACTCAAGGCTAGTTCCCAACTTGATTCCTCCTGCTTGGCTGGCTGGGAGTTTACCAACAGTTAGTTGACAGTTATGGGAACTTTTTGTAGCACATTGTCCTTAAATTTTCTTTCAAGATTGTACTACCTCATTTTCTAAACCACATACATTTGGTAACTCAAATTCAAAATGTGGGTTGAAATTTCCCATTCACAATTAATGCTTGTTCAAGTTGTAAAATGTAATCCTCTTCCAATAGTTGACACTTTTTCAGCTCTGCATTGGCAACCCTGCATATCCAGGAGCTGTGTTTATATTGACAAATTTTGATTTTGCTAAATAAAATAAAAGTAGATAAATCTACTTACCACTGATTGTAGCTGTCTTTCAAAGAAAAAGCCATATTTTGTAACTAAGACTTCTCTTAATATTTCCTCTTCCTCCCTCTCCCATTTATAATGAAAATAATCTTTCCCTCATTGTATATTGGACATGCCAAATAAAGAGAAATGTAGCTATATTTAAATAATAAATGAATGGGATGTACTTTAAAGTTGCTTATACCGGTATTTTTTACACATTGTATTGTACCTCCAGAATAAACATAGTCTGTTTAAACTTGTCCACTGAACTGTCTTTGAGTTTTATTATCCACTGAATTTAAAATTTGTGTTCATTGCTTTTCCTGTTGTTATTTTTATTTCCATGCTTTCAGCTCTTTTTCATTACTGGAAAACATAATGGTATTTTCTTGGGAGGGGAGATCATTATCAATGAGCCATAATTTCCAGATTAAGGTTATGAGAGTTCCAGCAAAATAAATAGATTGCATTTTCATTTCTAATTGAAAATGAGAGAGCTGTAGCTCAGTAGTGGAGAACATTTCAGTTTTCTTCATTAAAATCACATTTCAGAGTATGACATAAAGATATCACATTCAATACTAGATATTTGCTGTTTAAAGTTAAAGAGGAAACATGCATCTTCAATGCAAATTAAGGTATGATATTGAGATTTCAAATAATGTTATTTATTTCATTCCTGGGGCTCCTTCTTTATTTTATTTCTGGTCAAACTGTTTCCTCCAGCTGCTTTTCAGGGTAAAGTAGTATCTTAAAACTATATGCAGTTCACCAATAATCACTTCTTGCTTCCAAGGGGAACCCAACAGTATAGAGTACGAATTGGTCCTTGTAGGAAAATAATGCTATCTAGTCATTATCTGGATTTTTGTAACTCAGATATCACAACTCTGGTTCAAATATTTAAACACTGAAAAATCAGTACTTAAAAAAGCCCTTATATCTAATGGCATATGCCATAAAGTATACTGGCCTAGCCTGGCTGTCCTTCTGCTAGTGTGACTCAGCCACTGGAATGAGTGAAAGGAAGGAAAGAATCTCATCTCTGACCTCGAAGGGCAGCTGTGCTGTCACAAGGCTTGATGATGGCACCAGAGGGCAGTGTTTTCAATGTTAAGCAAAAATCAAGGACATGGGGCCACCACCTCAAACTGACAGGAGAAAAGTTCAAAAGTATTGTTAGAAAGTATTAATGACTTCCAGTGCTTTTTTTGTAAAATAAAAAGGTGCCGGAACTCACACATGTCATACAACCCGCCTTGCCTACCCTACAAGGTTCCATCCAAAAAAGGTGCCGGAACTCCGTTCTGGGCGTTCTATGACAAAAAAAGCCCTGATGACTTCACAGAAAAAGTAGTGGAAGCTTAGAACCAATTTTCAGCAGAGGGCTTTTTCTCCTGTCAGCTTTCTATATTTCTTTGTTTATATGAACTGACCTGGCTGCTAATCAGGGCTGGTATGGTGAGATATTCCATTGGTCCTGGCTGGCGTATAGGTGTTGAGAACTGGAACCCGGAGGAAGGGGGCATACTGCCAGTCTAACCTAAAAACTGGGGGGAGAGAGAGAGAGAGAGAGAGAAGGAGTAGAGTTAAAAAGTCTATGCATGGAGTTGAACAAAATAGGTGGGGGGAAATTGGAAATAGAAATGTCCAGAGCAGTTGTTGGTTCCTGGTCAGGATGGAGAATGATCTATGAGGCTTCCCTGATGAAGGGAAGACACAGAAGGAAAAGATCTCCACCCAAGAAGAAGGAACCTGGCTAATTGCAGGTGGCAGCTTCACTGAGGACCCTTGAGGAGGTTTAAATTGGGCTGTTGGTGCAGAAGCCCTGGTTTCTAGGGAAGAACTGGGCAGAAGACCTGAGAGAGGCTCTTTCCCAATGGAGAAGAAGCAGTAAGCATTTGGCTGAGAAGTTCCAGGCAGAGGTCAAGCCATGCCCAGCACATTACAGTCAATTCAAGCCAGTTCCTTTTATTTCACTCTCTCTCTTGTCAAGCCCAGAAACCAGGGAGGGAGATAAAGAGATAGAAGGGGACAGTCTCTGGGAAGGAGACTTAGGAGGAAACCTGACCATGGGTGAATGTCCACTAGTGTGTTGTATATAAAAGGTAAAGGTTCCCCCGCACATGCGTGCTAGTCGTTTCCGACTCTAGGGGCCAGTGCTCATCTCCGTTTCAAAGCCAAAGAGCCAGCGCTTGTCCGAGGACGCCTCCATGGTCATGTGGTCGGCATGACTAGACGCGAAAGGCGCACAGAATGCTGTTACCTTCCCACCGTAGTGGTCCCTATTTTTCTACTTGCATTTTTATGTGCTTTCAAACTGCTAGGTTGGCAGAAGCTGGGACAAGTAACAGGCGCTCACTCTGCTACATGGCACTTGGGATTCGACCCACCAAACTGCTGACCTTCTGTTCGACAAGCTCAGTGTCCTAACCCACTTAGCCACCGTGTCCCTTATGTTGTTGTATATACCTGCTCTACATAACATCACTGTTTACAGTAAAAAGCATAAAAGCCTACACTGTTTTGTTTTCCTTTGTCAATTGCCATTCTTGCAAAACAGTACACCTCAAGTTAAGAAAATTAACCCTGTGACACTAGGATATAACTTTCCCCTGCTGAGAGGTTTCAGATGGCTTCCCCCCAAAAAAAAAATCCATTTCACATATAGGTATGGAGGTGATAAATATGAAATATTTTGAATACATAAATTAGAACTAATGATCATAGTTCAAGAAGGAAATGATGTGATAGGTTTCATGTGAAAATGTATGGGATAATATACAGGATTGGCATATCACATTGTTAAAAAAATATTTTAAATGTAAGAACATAAGCCAGGGCTCTTCAAACCTGGCCCTTTTATAACTTGTGGACTTCAACTCCCACAATTCCTCAGTTAGAATTGATGACATAAGCAGTGCCCTGCTGGATTGAACCCCTGACTCATCTAGTTCAGCAGTCTGTTCTCAAAATGGCCAACTAACTGTCCAAGGAAGCCAACTAGTTTCTCAGCAGATGGTTGTCACAAACATTTGTGTTCCAACAAGGCTGGTAGCCACTGATCCCCATGGCTTTCATGAATTAGTCCAATCTTTTTTAAAGCCAGCCAAGCTGGTAGTCAGTACCATATCTTGTTGTACAGAATTCCATAAGTGAAATATGATGCATAAAACAATTTCTTTTGTCTTTCCTGATTCTTCCAGAACTTAATTCCATTGGGGTAGCCTCTGATTTTAATCTTTGGATCAGAAGAAATATATCCCCATTATCCATTTTATCCACACCACCCATAATTTTGTACACCTCAGTCATATCTACCCATATTTCCCTGAAAATAAGACCTGTTCTATATTTTTTTCCTCCAAAAAGGGCAGTAAGTCTTATTTTCAGGGGATATTTTACCCGCTTACCTCAGGACCACCACAGCCTGGATTCCCATGCCCCGATCCCAGTTGCACTGCTGCCCAACTTCTGTGGCTGCTTGTGACTGCTCACATCAGGACACTACATGGCACGCTGGTCCGGTGCTACTGCTCGCAGCGGGAGACCACATGGCATATCCTGTTGGTGCTGTTGTTCACGGCAGGACACCACATGGCACATTGTGCCGGTGCTGCCACTTGCGACAGAATGCTGTGTACACATTGTGCTGTGGCACACAAGAAGCGGCACCAGCACACCATGCCATGTGGCTTCCTGCTGTGTGGTGGTACCAGCGCGATGTGCCATGTGGCTTCTTGCTGCAAGCAGCAGCACTGGCACAATGTGCCACTTGGCTTCCTGATGTGAGTGTTGGCACCAGCTCATGGCACATTGTGATCAGCAGCACTAGCATGATATGCCATATGGTCTCCTATCGCGAGCTGCTGCCAGCAACCAGAAGTGGATGAGGCTGCTGCTGTCGCTGCCTCAAGGCAAGGCAGGTGTCGGAGCATGGGAGGCCTGGCTGCAGAGGCCCTGAGATAAGTGGGTACAGGGCTTGTGGGGTAGCTCCACCCCCACATCCTAGCTTGATTTTTACACGTGCGCCTTGCCCATATTGTAGAACCAGACAGTGGGACGGAGTGGGCGGGGTCTTAACTAGGGCTTATTTTGGGGTAGGGCTTATATTAGGCACACATGTAAAAATAAAGCTAGGTCTTATTTTTGGGATAGGTCTTATTTTTGAAGAAACACAGTACTCATTTGTCTCCTCTGTAAATTAATGACCTCCAAATACTACATTTTTTCTTCATAGGAAGTTTCTCCAGCCCTTTGATCATCTTAGCTGCCCTGCTCTGAGTCTTTTCTAGCTCTGTTGTATTCTTTTTGAGGTGTGGTGGTCAGAACTGCACACAATATTCCAGATGTGGTCACACAATTATTTATATAAAACATTATAATAACAGCATATCTGTTTTCACTATCATCTCTTATTATTCTTAACCTGATACTGGCCTATTTTACAGCAGATGCATACTGTATCAACACCTTCACTGAACTATTTATCATTATTCAAGATCTCTTTCTTCATAGGTCACTTTGATCCCATTAATTTGCATAAGAAATTAGGATTTGGTGCTCCAATGTGTATCAAGTTGAATGGCCTCTGACACTCTGATGTCCTTTTGGAGCTTATTGTTTATTATATGTATTATTATATGCGGCCGGCGTCAACTTCCCTCCACCCAGTACGCTCCCACAGAGAGGGCCTCCTCAGGGTGCCACCGGTCAAAGAATTTTGACTGGTGGCCCCCAGGGGGATGGCGTTCTCTGTGGGCGCGCCGGATTTATGGAACCATCTTCCGGTCGAGCTCCGGATGGCGCCTGACCTCCGCTCCTTCCGGCGAGATCTAAAAACCTACCTTTTCGAACAAGCTGGCCTGGCCTGATGGGATGGGGTTGGGTTTTATTAATCTGTTTTAACCTACTTTTTAATGTGTTTTAACTTATTCATGGGCATTTTGTTTAATCGTTTTTAATTTTTGTATCTTGTTTTTTAATATGTATTGCCCTGTTCACCGCCCTGTCTCCTTCGGGAGAAGGGTGGTATACAAATAAAATTAATAATAATAATAATTATTATTATTGCCTGAACAATTTAATGTCATTAGCCAACTTGATTAGTCAGCCCAGTTACAAATAATTTATAAATATGTTTAAAATGCTCCAGTTTTAGGTCAGAACTGTAGTGGGCCCAACTAGTTACATCCTTTCATTTTGAGAAATGACCATTTAGTTCTACTCTTTGATTTGTATTCTGAAGTCAGTTGCTTATCCTGAAAAGGACCTGTCCCTTTAGTATTTTATACTTTATTTTATGCAGGGCTACTAAGATCATTGAGAACAGATCTATGCAGATTATGCCCACAGAGTCACTCTTATCTACCTGTTTATTAACACTCTTGACAGCTGCTGGGAAACTATATCTGCCAAGAATCAGAAGTCTAACAAATTTTGTCTTCTTTTCCTACCAATATAATTTATCAGAAACTGGAAGAAAGAACAAAGGTGTCTCCTCTTCTGGATTTAATTCTCATGAAAAGGGAGGAACTTGCATACCCCATAGGTGGAAAGAAGAACCTGCTTTCCTGCTGGTGGACGCAACTGAGTGCTACAGCAACAGACCTGGAAAATGCCCAATGACATCAATATTGAACCTGACTGGGCACTCAATAACAATAGGTGTATGGTGAGTGTTAATAGAACCCTGCCCCCCCTCATATAGGTAAAGGTAAAGGTTCCCCCGCACATGCATGCTAGTCGTTTCCAACTCTAGGGGCTGGTGCTCATCTCCGTTTCAAAGCCGAAGAGCCATGGCTTGTCCGAGGACATCTCTGTGGTCATGTGGCCGGCATGACTAGACACCAAAGGCGCACGGAACGCTGTTACCTTCCCACCGTAGTGGTCCCTATTTTTCTACTTGCATTTTTATGTGCTTTCGAACTGCTAGGTTGGCAGAAGCTGGGACGAGTAACAGGCGCTCACTCTGTTATGCGGCACTCGGGATTCAACCTGCCAAACTGCTGACCTTCTGATCGACAAGCTCAGCATCCTAACCCATTGAGCCACCGCATCCCTCCCCCCCATTCACACACACAATAATGGCTAATGATTGTCTTTTGATTCACTAGACTTCAATAGGAACCTGTCAGGAGAAACTACAGCCACTTTGGGAAGAGTTCTCCACACTGTTGAAAACTATACGGAAATGGACTTGGTTAGCCTTCACCAACCACAATGCCTGCTTTTTATTTGCCTGCATAATCTGAAATACAGATGCTGAAAAGACTGATCAATATTTCAACTAAAAAAATGGCACTGCTGCACTGCCATATAACTGATTGTATTAGCTTAATGGAGCAGTTGGATAATGAACATTTGGGTATTGATTTAAATGTATGTAGTTACTTGTATGCTTCCATTCATTATGTGTATGTATTTAAAATATATAGGTAAAGAAGACATTTTAAAACTCCATCAAGTGAACCTCCACGGAATACTTGTGGAAGACTGGACATAGCAGACTACGAGGGTTGCAACTTGTGGGAATAATTGGTCTTCTATTTACATTTTCTTTCTGAAAGGATTTCTTACTCCATAGGACAGAGGGACTGCATGGCATGGAACATGTTAAACATGATAGCCAACATTACACAAAAATCACCTATTGAGTTAGTAGGATAATTTCCTTATTAATGTGTCCTCTGACCTTGCTGTAAGTTAGAGCTGGCAGATTTCTGAGTGTGTACACAACGTATGGAGGGTCTTCCTTTATTTGGAGCTCGTTAACTTTTCATGACACTTGCTTTTCCTGATGCATCTTATTTCTCAGTCCCTAGAATGACTCATGAAAATCTAAATATCTGGATGATTACCATTTTTTCTTGCTTCTATTTCAAGTCTCCCCACAAGCAATTCTGTTGATTTTTAAGGACTCTGCTCTGTTACAAGCCAGACAAACTCCAAAGGATAGTTAAATTTGGATATGTGGACCTGCTGCTTATAAATCCCCCTTCCATTTGCCAGGTTTAGGGTTGCTGAATTAGAATTTGCCCTTCTCAAAATTTCTGCATCACATGAAATCTATGGCCATGCTACAGCCAATGCTATTAGGACACTACAAACTGAAGTCTCTTTTGTGTCTCTAATTGATATTCAGAACTGCAAGGCTCTAGACTGTCATGGTTCCAACAGATGAAACTCTTCAAAAGAACTTTGAGGCATTGTTTACCTTAAAGAATTTTTTTATTCAAGAAACAATGTATCAGCACTAAATAGTTGAAACCAAAAACTAAATTCCCCTCCCCTGGATGCACAGTAACAAAGTACAATTCCCTCCTCCAATAAACAGTCATAAATCACATTCCCCAATTAACTTGAAGCTCGGGCTTTCTCCCCAGCTCTCCAGCCAGCCAAAACACTATCAGCTCTGGGCCCAATGTCCTTGGGTTCCCATGGCTAAGTTATTATTGTTTTGACTAGCTGAACTCTCATCCCTATTCGCCCTCCCAGCATCAACTAATTCTAAAAGCAATAGAGAAAATGGCTGCATTTCCATCTGTGGTCAAAGCAAGAACATCTGATGTTAGCAGCGTTGACATAGACTGTTTTTTGGACAGATCAAGGAGGCGTTTGTGTACTCTGTATTTCTGGTTGTTGTGCCTATTACCAGAATCAGTTTTTTTGTAGATTTTTAATGTGCTGTTTTTCATACTATAGTACACTGTATGTTGATGCCTTTTTTCCTTCATTTTTAAAAATGTTATTACTTCATAGTTACCTGGCTTGACATAGTTGAAATTTTAATTTTAATTTTGATTGTTATATTAGGGATTTTTATTTGTTTTGTCATTACTCATAGTACCTGCAGTATTACTCATAATCTCTGCTGCAACTTTTGAGAACTTTCTTCTACAAGAAATCTATTACTTCTTTTCCAAATTGAAACCTCTGTGCATTTGGTCTCTGCTACTGTTGATCCACATTTCTTAAACTTTGGTTTTCCAACATTTTCTTTTTTGGTGATGCTGAAAGAGTTCATTTTGTTTCAGCCTTTAGCCTCAAAGGGGGAAATGCGGGCCACATAGGATGGACTTTGTGGTATTGTTGTACTTGCTAACAAACATAGTTATTTTGTATTTTAATTTGACTTAGTTTTCTCTCTTTTTAAATGATGTTAATAATTTGACTGATAACTGCTAACATTGTAAACTTCAAGATAAAAAAACTGTCTTTGTTTCCCATATCAGGCCAGCATGGGATATCTGGAATTTGTCTCCTGAAAAAAGAAAGCTTGTTAGCACTAATTGGTATCAGGTTTGTTTCTCTGTGAACTCCAAACAAACCTATGACTTTCCCCCCATCATTAACATCTTAAATTTTACACCCCTACTTTTGTCAGACTTCATTCAAATGGACATATGTGTGGTCACATGTAATATGTTTAATTTCATGTCACCGGTTTTCTATGCAAAGGAGGACTTACTTCTGTCCTGTTCCATCAACTTTTCTCTTGTAATTTTCTTTGTTGTGTTAACTATAAAAGGGACCGAGAGCTGGGTCTCAAGGTGGCCTCTTTGAATGAGAGGAATCCTTTTTAATCAGAACATTCTAAATACATCATAATAAAATGATCTTTCTCTCTGGGTCTGTTTCATTGGAAAATAGGCATGCTGAGGCACAAGCCTAGAAGCCATATTTTGGCTCTCATTACAGAGATGTCTGCCAGCAAGATGGGGTGGGCTCAGAAAAGTCAAGGTTAGGGCAAAAGCCACCAAAGCCCTGAACCCTTTTTAATGTGTAAGGATTGTGCACTGCACTGCCTAGTCATGGATGCCATCTTGACATTTTTAAATGCCTCACCCCACATTCCTCAATTGTATTTACGACAGGACTTTTAGTTGTTTGGTTTTAAATTACTCCAACCTCGGATAAACTACATAAGAATCAGTCAATGGAATGTGTGCCATGAATCTTCAAAAATAAACATCCTTGCTTAGCAACTGTCTTTCAATCTATGGTAAAGTAAGGACATCGCTTTTGAGGTAAGTGGATTTGAACCCTTCCCCAGTCCATATCCACAATTATTAACCGGCATGGGGAGAAATAGCAAGAAACTTTACATGTAAAGGCTTATGCTCTCTCTCTTTCCCTTCTATATAAAATACAGAATCAATTCTGTGCAGGTAGAAGTGGGCAAGAGAGGGACAAAAGCCATATGTGTAACATACGCATACACAAACACACACAGACACAGAAACACACATGCACCAAAATAACACATATTTATATATATATAATTTCTCACAATTACTTAATTGTTTCTGGAAGTCCCTAAACTTAAATCTTTGCTTTGTTATATTGATTCCCTCTTTAGGCAACTTAGAAATATTTTCATTTCCTGCTCTTGGTGAACAGAAGGAAGGAAGGAAAAATACTTTGGAAAGTCAGGGTCTTGTCATACTTTTCCAAAGTATTCACCTTGAGACCATATCATTGGGTTGACTCATTTGTTAATACAACAGTTTTATAAATCAAATCAAATCAAATCTCAATGAGTTACACCCCAAAGTTCTCAAGGAACTGGCAGACGTGATCTCAGAACCACTGAACTATATTTTTCAAAGATCCTGGAGCACTGGGGAACTACCAGAGGACTGGAAGAGAGCTGATGTAGTTCCCATCTTCAAAAAAGGGAAAAAAATAGATCCAGGAAACTACAGACCTATCAGCCCGACCTCAATACCTGGGAAAATTCCGGAAAAGATAATCAAACAATGAATCAGTTTGTCAAAAACAGATCATGCCAGACAAATCTTATTGCATTCTTTGACCAGGGGACAAAATTAGTGGACCAGAGGAATGATGTAGATATAATTTACTTGGACTTCAGTAAGGCATTTGATAAAGCAGATCACAACCTACTACTTGATAAGATAGAAAAATGTGGGTTAGATAGCATCACCACCAGATGGATTTGTAGCTGGCTGACAGGCTGTACTCAGCGTGTGGTCCTCAATGGAACTGTATCTACATGGAAGGAAGTGTGTAGTGGGGTGCCCCAGGGCTCTGTTTTGGACCCAGTGCTCTTCAACATCTTCATCAATGATTTGGATGAGGGGATAGATGGGGAACTCATCAGATTTGCAGACGACACCAAGCTGGCAGGAATAGCCAATACTCCAGAAGATAGGCTTAAGATACAGAAGGATCTGGACAGACTCGAACACTGGGCACTATCTAACAAAATGAAATTCAATGGTGAAAAAAGTAAGGTTCTACACTTAGGCAGGAAAAATCAAATGCACAGGTATAGTATAGGTGGTACCTTGCTCAATAGTAGTAACTGTGAGAGGGATCTCGGAGTCCTAGTAGACAATCACTTCAATATGAGCCAGCAGTGTGCTGCAGCTGCCAAAAAAGCCAACACAGTGCTAGGCTGCATTAATAGAGGGATAGAATCAAGATCACGTGAAGTACTAATACCACTTTACAATGCCTTGGTGAGGCCACATCTGGAATACTGCATCCAGTTTTGGTCACCACGATGTAAAAAAGATGTTGAGACTCTAGAAAGGTTACAGAGAAGGGCAACAAAGATGATCGGAGGACTGGAGGCTAAAACATATAGGGAACGGTTGCTGGACTTGGGTATGTGTAGTTTAACGAAGAGAAGGGTGAGGGGTGACATGATAGCAGTGTTCCAATATCTCAGGGGCTGCCACAAAGAAGAGGGAATCAAGCTAATTCTCTAAAGCACCTGAAAGCAGGACAAGAAGCAATGGATGGAAACTAGTCAAGGAGAGAAGCAACTTAGAACTAAGGAGAAACTTCCTGACAGTTAGAACAATTAACCAGTGGAACAACCTGCTTCCAGAAGTGGTAAATGCTCCAACACTGGAAGTTTTGAAGAGGAGACTGGACAGCCATTTGCATGAAATGGTATAGGGTTTCCTGCCTGAGCAGGGGGTTGGACTAGATGACCTCCAAGGTCCCTTCCAACTTCTTCTTCTTCTTGTTCTTGTTGTTGTTGTTCTTCTTCTTGTTGTTGTTGTTCTTGTTGTTGTTCTTGTTTTGTTGTTGTTCTTGTTCTACTTCTCATTATAATTATGATTATGATTATGATTATGACTTGCAACGTAACCCTTATTCCAAAACACCTTGCTGGGCTCATTTACTGTTACCATCAATACTCCATATCTAAGTCCTATAACAGTGACACAGTCAGAACATTTCTTAGCAATTATATTAGTAATCGATGCCCTGCACTGCAAAGAAGTAGAAAGGAAAAAAGGAAAAAAAAGATTTTTTCCCATGTGGAATTTTTGTAAAATATCAACTTTTGCTTTGTAAAATATTGACCCTTGTAATTGAATCTCTAGTAAAAATAAAGAAAAACTGAGAGGTGGACCATGTTTTAGCCACCAGATGTCATACTTGTTCCATCTTTGATGCAGCACCTAATTTAACAAAAATGGAATATCACAACCCAGTGTAGTATAATTTAAAATATTGCACATTGTGCTTATAATGCATCTTTTAGTATCACAAATGTGTGACAGTACATAGAAAATATAACTGTTAGATGCATATATAACAATTAGAGAAGCTAATTGTTGAACTACAACATCTTTTATTCTTGAAAAGTCAGTGCTGGTTGTGGATGATGGAAGTGGCCAACATACTCTGTAGTCTCTTCTACATTTTAACCTGATATTAAGCTAATTCATTGCTCCAGTATTTTGCTGCTCTATATAATCACTTAATTATTAAAAACAGACTTCTACAAAGTTGTCTAAGCATTCTTTTAACTGAAAGAAAAGAAACAATACAAAATAAATAAATAAATAAACCCCCCCAAATCTGCCTGCTTTGAAGTCTAATTAATTGGAACTAAGAAAGTTGCAGGGGTTGTGTTGCTGTTGTTGTTAGTTGCGAAGTCATGTCTGACCCATCGCGACCCCATGAACAATGTTCCTCCAGGCCTTCCTGTCCTCTACCATGACTTATGTAGCTACTAGCTATTAGATTTAAAACAACAACTTCACCTTAAAATGAAAGCATGAATCAATTACAATTTATAAATGGCTTATAAGATGTACTCATCTTATGAACATAAATGAAATAACACACACATACACATTTTCCAGTGTTGCCTACTTCTCCCCCAATTAGCATTGGTATACAGCAGTGGCTCACATTATAAGCCTGACAGATTTTGCAGTGCATTGAATCTCAACATAAGTCTCCATTGCATTGCGGGGTGGGGAAGTACCACTCCCAAAGCAAAAGGCATGCAATATGGGGGAATCTATCTTTTTCAAGGACACAGAAGTGATTGATTTTATGAGAGAATACAACAAGGCTGTAAGTAAGGGGAGGAGATGGTAGAAAAGCAGCAGTGCATTAATTAAAGAAGAAAGTTCAAAGGTAGCACATACAATAAGTAGGAAAAAAAAGATGAAAACTTATAGCCACTCGATGTCAGACCTGCAATTCACATGGTGGGCCTCATGAGGAAATTCACAACCTTAATTTGCAGTTCTTTAGCTCTGACACCTGGAGAAATGTATATGCCACAGTTTTCTACCTTCAGTGGTGCCAAAATGAATGAGAGAAAGAGAGTCAGTTCCAATATGAACTAAGAAGGGGACCCTATTAAAGTGGGGACAGAATCTGACTTGTGAAGATTCTATGGGTCAGGTCTCTCCACATCTTTCAATTGCATACTATCTGTTTGAGTTTGTTGTGATTCAGGGTCAGCTTGTGGGTTCGGTAGTTGGGTCGGACGACTCAGAGGAGGAGGAGGAGGGGGGTGTTGAAGAGCTTGATGAGAGCCCCCAGCCAGGCCCCTCTCATCTGGTCACGACGCAGACCCAGCTGTGTGAGCCTGACAGCGTGGATGAAAATGACCCACAGCTGGCCCTGTTCAAGGACGCCCGACGCAGGAGGCAGTCAATCAGGAGTAAACAGAGGAAGGCAATGGGGCTCCTCGGAAGGAGGCCGAGAGAAGCCACGCCCTGAACTGTATTTAAGGGGGAATGCGTGGGAGGGCTGGTTTGCTGAAGGCAACCGCTTGAATAGTTCCTGTTTCATAGCTCCTGTTTCATGGTTGGTGTCTGTTTTATGTTAATAAATTTGGCAGGCTTTATTCCAGCCTCTTGCCGTTTGTAAAGGGGTTGTCCCTGCCTTTTCTGCAGGGCCGGTAGCAGGCTGGTACAGAACAGAGTTGTTCTATGCTCTGGCTGATATCAGCTTTGACAGTGTTCTTTGGCAGCCTGGTTTCCTTTTACCGCTAACTCTTCCAAACCTAGCTGCTTTCTCCAGTGAATCTTTTCCGTATGCTTTTGGATAAAAGTAATGAGAAGTAATTCAAGTGTTTGTACATTTTAATTTCCATCCCGCTGTCATCAGAGTTGCACAATTGAGAGATAAACTTACCTAAAACAAATGCATATCAATTATAAATAACTTGTGAAAAAATAAAGATGGGAGGATTGATGGAGAAATTTTTGAAGAAATGTTGAGAGTAATATTTGATCTATTTGATCTATTCCAACAAATTAATATTTTTTTAAAAAAATAATTCTATGTAAGTATGAGTTTCTGCACATTATTACATGGAAAGGAGAGGAAGTATAAGAAAAGGGAGAAATAGATCTAGAACTAGATCAGGGGTGCCCACCTTGGCAACTTTAAGACTTGTGGACTTTAACTCCCAGAATTCCCCAGCCAGAAATTAAAATCGCCAAGGTTGGGCACCCCTGAACTAGATAGACTGGATCAGGATCAACTAGATTTGGATCAGGTTGGCACAGATTTTTGTTTCCCTACTTGTGTAACTAGTTACTGATGGACCAAGGAGAATTGAAAATAAAGAATATGCTTTCTTTTGCTAATAAATAAAATAGAGAGAGAAATGCTGAGTTTATGTGGAAACTTTTCCCTTTTTCTTTTCTCCTATCAATATGTGTTAAAAGTCTTCTTTAAATAAGTAACCCTTATGTGTGAATTTCAAATGTTGTTTTCAAATCTGCAGGCTGACTAATGTTACAGACTATTCTCTTCATTTTTCCTGCTATCACTTTGTAGCCTCTACTGCCACCCCCAAATCTGCCCCACCGTTACATCCTCTCTGGTAGTGTTTTTCCAAGTTGGCAACCGTAAGATGTGTGGATTTCAACTCCCAGAATTTCCCAGTCAACTTTCTGGGGATCTAAAAGTTACAAACGTAAACATCTTAAAGTTGCCAAGTTGGAAATACACTGCTCTTTTAACAACACAGAAAAACAAAATGACTGCCAGAGACAGAAAATGTTTTAATAGAATATTTGGTTAGTGGATGTCAGCCTTACTAGATAAACTAAGCCATGAAATGAGCTCTACATGATGTGTACAATTACTCTCATTGAGACTTTTCATAACAAAATCTTGCAAGTCTGGTTGTGCTGTACTCCATCTTTTAGATCAGTGAATTATGAAGGTGTCTGAATGACCCATTGTTATCTAGATGTTGTGGACATAACCAATATTTTAGCCTTGATGGCAGAGTCTGCATATCTCTGTCATGGTGCATATCTCTTTACATTGGCTAAACAAACTTGGAGCTACTCTTTCAAAATGGTTCTTCTTGCAGGATTGTAGGGAGCTTCACTGCAAGCAAGCACTCCTTTGAAAGGAGTCCCTGAATTGCCTCACCATAAATGCCTTCTCTGAGTAGTAGGCTGGTTGCTCTACTTTGCTTTACCTGCCTGAAGTGGCTTCTGTGTGCAGAAAACATTATTTTAGAGGGCAGACTGCTGAGTGGGGCAAATCAGCTTGTAATAGCATTCTGCATCAAAAGTGGAGTGAAACCATGAACCTACATGCCAGCTTCATATATTCCAGTGTCTTGTTAGCCTTTTTAGGAATCAGTTGCTGTAATAGAAAATGGGTCCTCATATTCATAAAATAAGAAGAAAATAAAAGAAATACAGCTTGCATATGCAGAAAAAGCCAGGAATAAAACCTTGGCACATATTACTACCCTCCCTCCATACACTGATTATAGGGCCAGCATTTACCTGCATAGAGGTTATCAGATTCATTTCTTCCTTCTCCACTATCCTGCAACATTCAGCTTCTCCTAATATGTGCTACCACCCATGCTGATGAGGGCATTTGACTGGTACAGATCATTCCTTCTCTCTCTGCCTGTAAACATGTGAATGAGTGAAAAGGTCAAGGATAATGAAAGCTGCTAATTAGAAAGCATCTGGTTATTCACACTAGCCCCTTCCCTAAAGCATACAATGCTTCCAATGATGTTCATTTTCAACAGAACTTAGCCAATTCTCTGTAATATGATAATAGGTCCAATGTTCATTTGCCAAGTTGTAACAGATGTTTGGGGCTTTGTGATTGAATTCCCTGCAGAAAAGAAATCAGTCACCTTGATTTGGAGTTCATCTGAACTGCAATTGATTTCCTTTTTATTTCAAATGCAGTGTCCCAAGCCAATGCTGCAAGCCTATGTTGCCTTCAGCGGCATCTCAAGAGGCCATACAATACTGTAGGTCAGATTTTCCATTCCATTTAGATATCAGCAATTCTTCCCTTTCCACAATTGTAGGGGGAAAGGAGGAAAGGCAGGAAGAATGGGGTGGTGTGGATTGGCCAAGGGCCTTCCCAACAATGTACAATCCCCAACCCCTGGCCTGTGGACGGGCATCGGGCCGTGGCATGCCAGAAACCGGGCTGCGCAAACAAGCAAAGCCCCATCCACTGGATACAGGCAGTACATGAAACCACGCCTCTTTCGGTCCACAGAAAAACCTCTCTCCACAGAACCAGTCCCTGGTGCTCAAAAGGTTGGGGACCTCTGATCTACTGCCTACCTGTAGATCAGTCACCACTTGTAAGAAGGAAACTAAAGGAATTAGAGACCAGGATTGTTCCTTTCAGCATCCCTTTCAGCAAGACTGTGCCCTTAAATTCTGTAGGGCTTAGAAACCTGTCTCCCCTAGTGAAAGAGATCAACTGCTTCCCCACTTTTCTCCAGTGATGGAGAGCAAAGCTGTTCCATTTTCATGGGGAAGTTCTGGAAAGACAATGGAAGTTATGGGGATTCAGTCCCAGGAAGGGGAAAGCAGACACTCTATTTCCATTATCATTCATAACAGGTCAGTAAGACCATCATATTTTGTCATCATGTCAACAGTCCTTGAGTTCTTCTGGAAGCCAGAGTTCTTCTGGAAGCCAGATGTAGTCTATGATGAGATTTTCCAGCACTGCCCTAAGCTCCTAGTGCAGATGTTTCTAGTTGCAGTACTATTCCATCCTTTTCTCCCCAAAAGCATCCTTACTCTGATTTTGTCTTTTGATTCTTGTTCATGACTATTTATTTATTTATTTATTTATTTATTTATTTATTTAGTTAGTTAGTTAGTTAGTTAGTTAGTTAGTTAATAGAGATGCCTTTGGATGTTACCAATGCTTATCTTGAATTCAACATCTTTAGCCAAAATATGCAAAACTGCTTATCTTAAATGTTTATTCCAAATTGCAGAAACTGGAAAAGTTTATGATTAACTGCAAAATGCATTGATTCCTTTCCTGTAGTCATCCAGCCCTATTGGGTCTTGGTACCTCTCAAAAAAGTGGTAGATGTGCCTAACATTTTAAATAAATTAATTTGAGATGTCCTTCTTGTACATTCTTTTTCCTTTCAAGGAAGATTGCATGAAATCATCACTTAGGAGATGACTCTTCTTTCAATTAGATTTGTTGATTAGCAAGAGTTTAGTCATTTCAGAAGAAAAACAATTGCTACAAAGATATTAGAAACTAAAGAGTAAACATAATAATTGGATTAGTCTTTGCAATAGTAAACTTTAACAGAATTCAAAATCAAAACAAAACCACTTTAAATATTTATCCCTATTTTGAACACATATTTACACTGCATCAGATTTTAAAGTACATCTCTCAGGTAGTCCTATGAATTCCTAGTTTTTCACAGTACATAAAATGTATTTTCTTTTAGCTCTGTTTCTACAAAAACATTCCAATAAACCTCACAGGATGATTATTTGCTGTTCCAATTAAAATAATTAAGGCTACCAATAAAAGACTGTTTTACTCATCCACTGAGTATTTCTTAATTATCCACATGTGAAATCTTTTAATTGTTGCTGCTGGTTATTTCTATAAATACTTTATTTGAAAATCTTTAGTATTCAATCCATGCACAAAAGGCATAATGAATTCTGTCACTTTGGGATATTCATCATTTTTGCAATGCTTTGGAAAAGAGGAGAAGTAAAGAATGTCAAATCATTATATAAGGTGGAAAACATCTCTACAATGTTTTGAAGGAAAATGTGCTTTGGCACCAGCAACCCATGCAAAACAAACCCGTTCTGAAATCTGATCATTCATTACTTGGTCATGGTTACCCATCATAAAAACGTCATTTTTTATTTCATAAAATATCACACAGGCACTGAAAATACAGATCAATATCCGTTGACTATTATTTCTAATTTTTTTTGTTCCTTCAATTGAAAGCTTTAAATTAAACCAACATAAGAAGGAAGGAGGAATAGCATCTAGATATGTCTTTTAAATAAGCTGTATCATTAAGCAAAAACATCTATGCCATAGATTCTGGAGAAACAATCGCAGTAAGAGGAGAGGACACTTCTAACTAACCTGGGAAAAAGCAGGTTCATTTGTTTATTCTACCTTCTCTTGCCTGAATTGCTAACAGTACAAAGGAGGCATTTGGAATCCTTCAGGAGCAATACTTTCTTGTTAACTGTGATAATTAAACTAAGATGGAGTTATGGCAATCCTACCGCTTTGCTTTTAATAAACAACAGAATGAGGTCTTTATGAAAAATACACATATGAAGTTTCTTCCATGTTAGAAAAGAAAGCTAAAAATGAACAATGTTCAAACAGAAAATTAGGCCATCTTGGAGAAAGAATCTGTCTGTCTGTCTGTTTCCCTGTAAGGAATTTCATTTTTATAAGAGAAATTCCTTACCCCCCTGATGTGTGAGATGATATAGGACCTAAACATTCCATCATCTACTTGTGTACGCACACTATTTAGGTTTCAATTATTCATCTATAGGCATTTTTCTCACTGGTTTTCCTGCTCCTTTTCCATTACCATTTCTTCTTCATTTAGTGGATCAAAAAGATATTTTCCTTTCCAAAAGCCTTTTCTCATTATAAAACCTTAGTGCATCCCAGCCCTTGGTGCAAAGATAGAAAACTCCATCAGGAATTCTGTATTTTGTCCTGACTTTTCTCTTATCCTTTGTGTTTTGCATGCAGAAAACTGTGGGTTAAGGCTGCATAAATCATCACCTGAAAATGAGACAAGCCCAGCATCATGGGGACAATTGGGAAAAATTGGCTTGTAAGGCCACTAAATGACTTTGTAAATAACTAATGAAGAAAAGCTGTTAGAAAAGATTATGCTCTTTCTCATCCTTACAATTAGCATAATATATTACTTTTTGTTTTTTTTTTAAGATATAAGGTGCTATTTTCAGTTCATTGTCCTTATGCTCAAGGCAGCCAACATTTTTGAATGTTCTCCCCTTAATTTTGTGGCATTTCTTAATAAAAGGTTTTCTTTTTCCCCATACAAACTATTTTATTGTTATAAGCCCTGTAGTTTTTTGCTACTTTAAGATTCCAGGATATTTGCTTGGTAATATTGAGCCTTTAGATAAATTCTACTTGGATGTTGTCTCAGTGCAATTAAAATTCTCCACATGCTTACACAAAGTTCCAAACATTAGAAGCCTTTAAAGAAAGTTGTGCATTACAGGGATCCATAGTTTTAAGCTACCATATTTATGAACACTGTCTTTGATATACATTCATGGAACCATGGATACATAACTTTCTTCCAAATAATTGCAACAGAGCAACTATTTGTTGGTTTTTCAATGTCTCCTTGCTGCTATCTGGTAAAGATCCAGATTTTTGCAGCCCAGTTAGAATAGCTTTAATTAAAATCCATGCACCTACTCAATTTGGAGGATTTCCTAGCACTTCTTCAACCTTTTCTCCTGTTAAAAAAGAGTAAAATACTCAGGGAAAGAAGAGAAAAGCCATCTCTAGGCAGATTTGGGAAGGAATCGGATCAGAAATTCTAAAAACATGCTCCAATCAGAGTAAACAATGCTAACATGGGTAGTCTGACTGTGGATTCCATATTTGTTAGATTCATATGCTCAAAAGAGTCTTTATAAACTCCTATGGGATGGAGAAAGTCCTTTCTTTGGCTGGTCTAATCATTAGGAAATATCAGCCTATAAACTACTTCTACTGTCTATTATTCCCTTTATTAATATGTTTACTGTCTAGCCTCATCCTATCTGTAGGATGTTCTGGTGATTCAAAAACAGCAAGCAACTGTGATTTCCTCTACTTCAGCCTTTCTTTTTAGATGAGCTTCAAAATACCTGCTGTAGACATATTCAAGAATAGAGAATGTTCAAGAATTTCTCTGTGAAATATAGTTCAAGTTAGGAAATAAGCAAATAGAATACACTGGGGACATTGCCAGAACTATTTGAATTTTTTTAAAATTCCATTTATATCCCGCCCTTCTCCGAAGACTCAGGGCGGCTTACAAGCTTAGCAGTAGCCTTCATTCTATGTATATGCCTGCTTATTAGGGCTTTCACACACACACCCAAGCGGCATTATTACAAAGTCAGCTTAATTGCCCCCAACAATCTGGGTCCTCATTTTACCTACCTCGGAAGGATGGAAGGCTGAGTCAACCTTGAGCCTGGTGGGATGCGAACCTGCACTAATTGCAGGCAGCTGGTGTTACTTAAGGAGGCATTAGCCCACTGCTCCACCAAGGCTTAGAGTGATTGTTATAAATTATACCACACTACCTTGTTATTATTCTCATGAAGCAGATTGCAAAGCAACATATACTCAGGCTAGTGTACATAGATGGAAGCAAATATTAGGTTTCTACCTATGCTCAACAATATATATAATAATAATATAGGTGCCTTGTGTGCAATCCCAAAATATCTGGAGCACCACCTGAACACCATTGACATTGACAAAATCATCACTACCTTTTGTAATCATCAAGTAAGAAAGATAGCTTTACTTGGAACGGCTTACATCCTGTGATCCCTAACTTTTAACATCATCAAACAACAGCATTTACCTGTCCCAGATCCTGGAGAGTAAAGAGGATGCACTGAAGCTAATCAAAGAGAGAAGTAATCTGGAATTAAGGAGAAACTTCCTAACTTTGAGGACAATTAACCAGTGGAACAGCTTGCCCTCAGAAATTGTGGGTGATCCATCACTGGAGGTTTTTAAGAAGAGACTGGACAGTCACTTGTCTGAGATGATATAGGTTCTCCTGCTTGAGCGGGGGGCTGGACTGGAAGACCTCCAAGGTCCCTTCCAGCTCTATTCTATTCTATTCTATTCTATTCTATTCTATTCTATTCTATTCTATTCTATTCTATTCTATTCTATTCTATTCTATTCTATTCTATTCTATTCTATTCTATTCTATTCTATTCTATTCTATTCTATTCTATTCTATTCTATTCTATTCTATTCTAGTATACTATTGAATATTGAAGAGAGCAAACTGGCTACAAGAAAGACCAAATGAAGAATAGAAAAGAAATATGGCAAAGCAAAGAATTACATGATCACTACTGAAAACACTAGCAAACAAAGCAGGTAACAACAAGACCTAGTAATGGCTAAGAGCAAGAAAAGAGAAAGAGACAGAGGGCTGATTCTGGCAGCACAGAACCAAGTGTTAAGAGCAAATACATTTAAAGCCAGAACTGAAACAACAGCAACAAACAGCAAATGTCATTCTGCAAAGAAGCTGAACACCATTAAACATCTGCCTATCCCAGTCCTTGGGAAGGACTCAATACATGGACAGTCTAAACATCTGGCTGACTGTGCAACCAACCACAGTGATAATAGTGAAATCTAAACAGAGACAGAAGCAGAATAAAAGCAATTAAAATCTGATCTTTGTTGTTTCTAGGTTCTTTTTTTGGAGGAAATATTTTTAAAATTTCAAGTATTACAATCAATAAGTAATTAATAAAATGGAGGCTATTAATAAATTAATAGCCTCCATTTTTTTCTCCTTCAGTTTCTCTTTTAATTTCTTGTTTCCCAGTTTTCAGCATTTCTCCTAACAGCTCTATCATCCATTCTATCAATTCTTCTTCCTTGTCTTCAAATATGTTCTGAAATCTTGAAAAGTAAAATATCTTTTCAATTTTCGGTGTTATATCTGTGTCTTCCAAGTTTTTATTGTCTGTTGGTTTCTTCTTTCAAATCCTCCATCTTTGTATTAGTTTCCTCTATTTTTATTCTGTTTTCTGAGTTGCTAGTTGTAGTCATTTTCTGAACATTTTCTGCTTGTAAGTTTAAGTTGGAAAGTTGTTCATTTATGTTATTTAAATTATTTTTAGTCTCATAATGATTTAAAACAATTGTCTCTTGAATTGATTTCAACATGGAGATTTCTTTCTGAAGTTCATTTACATTTTCTTGTTGATTATCCATGTTTCTTCCAAAAAGAAATTATCCAGAAGCAACTTTCCCACTGTTTCTTAATATTTCTTGATAATTCTTAAAACTAAGAGTCAGTCAATATTTGTAACCCAGCCCAGCCAATTCAAAATGGTTTATTGTCTCATTCATACAGATAAACAGCCCAAGGATTCCCACCCCTTTTTACCAGCTGCAGTCTGCAAAAGTGAAAGTTTCCAGAAACAACAAATGTCTGGGCTTTGTGCCAAATTTTCTTTAAGCATGATAAATTGTAATGCCAAAGCTCACCACTAGATGTTATTAACACCATCTTCCATCTTTTAAGTCCAAACACTTCACCAACTTTCCAAATATCTTTTAAAAAAGAAAGTCTTAAAAGTACTTTTAGTCCCCAAATTTGTCAAAGCTATGTCTCTGTATTAATTATAGTTTTCTCTATTTTCCTCCCAAGGAAAGTTACTTGCTGCTTCTTTTTTCCTGAGAGGATGGGGCAGAAATTTCCCTTCTCTTTATCATTTGCAGGCATTCTTTGCTTTGGGAATTCTTTTTTCCAGGAAGAAGTTTTAAAGTTATAAAGAGGATTATGTTCTCGCCCAGTTCCATCCACATTGTTCAGAAGTTGCTAATTAGTGCTTATCTTTGGTTGTCAGTAGTTTCTGACTGGTCAAACTGGCCAGTCTTTTGCCTGCCAGGTTGGAGGGCTTCCTCAGATCAAACAGAAGGGCCGCCACCCCTCCATGATAGACAAGAGTCCCCTCCATCTTTGTCACCTCTCCAGGGTGACTTTAGACCTTTTTAGGATCCCCAGCAGAGTGAAATCAGACATGGAAAATGGAGCCCTGTTTTCCTGCACCTGTAACGCCATGACATCTAACCTGGAACTCTAGGTTCTTATTTACTTACAAAAGAAATAAATGACACAGGAACTGATTCTTCCAAGCAAAAAGTTTATTTAGAAAAACTGAAAGAAATAAAAATCTACTCACATAAAGGATCCTTACAGAATTAATATACTGTATAAGCATCCAGCCTTGAACAAGATACATTACTGACTGACATCTTTCCATTAATAGCAGCAAGACATCTCTGATCCCTAAGTCACATTTGTTCTTGCTATCTGTGACTTTCTTACTTTTCATCTCTTTCAACACATCCAAAAGAATTCCTCTAAATCAAGTTATTATTTTCTATTCCTTACCACCACACTTACACAGTAACATGCAAATGTTCTGGATCTCAACTCCGTTCTCAATTCTGGATCTATGAAATGCCTGACTAGGTATAAAACGTCTCCTCAGATATATAGAATTATCATGCTTTCAGGACTTTTAAACATGCATTTAGCAGTCTTCTGAAAAAGCACTAAAGAAAGGACCAGTGCTGCAATAGATTTAAACTGAGAGAAAGAAACTGCTTCCGCCAACTCGATTCTGCTGATTCTGTAAGCAGTGAATGCATTATGGGTGTTGTATCATTAACAAGAGATTTTGTGTGGTCATGCTGTTATTACTTTGGAAAGAGCAGTATCATTTTGCATATTACACGGGCTGCTTCCAGGTGCTGCCAGTCACAGTTGCTGATATTTCCTTGAGCATATCAATTTGAGATATATGGGAACTAGCCTGAAATTGGCAAGACTTCTAAGCTTCTCTGAAGAAGTGAGAGAAGATCTCCCAGTGTTTCTTCCAGTGTGCTAATGACCAGCCACTTGACTTTTGGGGGAGGGGAGAGACATTGTTAGTGATCTTCTGGAAGTCTGCTAAACCAATGTGAAAAAGAAAAATAATATAAGAATTTGATAGAGCTGCAAAGGGAAGTAGGACAGAATGGATCATCCAGTGAGAAGGAACAGCTCCTTCCAATCTTCCTTCACTCCTACAATCTGTCAGCCACACTATTTTTGGCCATATGTTTAACAGTCTTCCAGAATTTTGCTAAATCCATTCCCAGAAATAACCTGAACAAGAAGTCACCAGCATTGATAACTGTCATGTCATCAACCTGTCATTCAGGCAACCTGAAAGCTGGCTAAAGACTTTGGTCTGGATATCCACACAAGGCACCCAAGCTCATTCCATTACATGCTAAAGTCAGTGACTAGTAGTTGATTTTGCTACCAAGAGATAACACTGGGAGGGAGATGAAATGCAACCCACCAATTCCTGATTTAACTTGTCCTATATTAACATAGTAAGAATATCACTAGTTGATGACATTGCTCAGCTATCAGAGCAATAGCAATTATGCTAGGATAAAGGAAGGAAAGAATGTGTGATAATGCTAAGCTTGTAAGACGCCCTGAGTCTTCGGAGAAGGGCGGGATATAAATGGAATTAAAATAAAATAAAATAAATAAATAATGCTGCTGTGAAGAAAAGAACATAATTTACTAATTATCCATCAACCATTAATATTAGATTAAAGGTAAAGGTAAAGGTTCCCCCGCACATGCATGCTAGTCGTTTCCAAATCTAGGGGCCGATGCTCATCTCCGTTTCAAAGCCGAAGAGCCAGCGCTTGTCCGAGGACGTCTCCGTGGTCATGTGGCCGGCATGATTAGATGCCAAAGGTGCACAGAACACTGTTACCTTCCCACCGTAGTGGTCCCTATTTTTCTACTTGCATTTTTGCATGCTTTCGAACTGCTAGGTTGGCAGAAGCTGGGATGAGTAACAGGCGCTCACTCTGCTACGCGGCACTCGGGATTCGACTCGCCAAACTGCCGACCTTCCGATTGACAAGCTCAGCGTCCTAACCCACTGAGCCACCGCGTCCCTAATATTAGATTACTATAAGCTAAAACAGTAATCTTTACCAATTGCTATGAGGGAAATTCAAAGGGGATATAAATCTCATATGTGAAAATATAAATATCTTCAGTTTTAGCTCAGAAGTTCTTGTATACATGTAAGAATTTAAAAACTCTCCTTGAGCCAGCACAGGATTCCAGATGCATCATGGATACTGACCAAAGCCAGAAGATGGCAATGGTGGTTCACTTTCTACCTGAACATTGAGCATTCCTGCTTCCAATTCCTCTGCTTTTCTCTTTCACTTTCCTGATTTAGCTGGATCATTCTAACTCACCTACACCACGAAAGAGCTACAAAGACCTGCATGCCGCTTCTCCTAGAAAAAGTTTCCTGTTCTCTAGTTTATTGGAATTCCATTTAAGATCATGTAGTTGCACAGCATCTAATTGGCTTGCCATTTGGCTTTAGCATTGGATTATTCAGCTTCTCCCTGATGACATATTTATAACTTCTGGGTGAATCATGCATAGCTCATCACAAAAATATGACATCAGCCTTGTGCTCTTGGCAGTCATTACATGCATGAATTGTCACATTTATGCTTCTCAGTGGAATGCAAAGTGAAGTCACTGGTTTTATGAAAATGGGACATGCAGCACAAAGGATGTGATCCACTGATGTTATGTTTTCCCATAGCTAAATGCAGCCGTTCCTTACCTCCCACTTGCCATTTTCAA